>NW_011358796.1:127282-132033 GCF_000735185.1 Notothenia coriiceps | reverse complement strand
AAGATAGGGTGCCAAGTGAGACACTAAGTCAATAATTCTCTTGAATAAGTCTTAGTTCTTATACTCTCGGGATGGGTTTATTCCGATAGTCAGACGGCCTGGGGGGCTTATCTATGAAACGCGTCCGGAATTTTTTACAAGAGTCCCTTTGGATCTTCTCTTTGGTACAAGCTCTTTTTATGTGCATGTATGTCTCCCACGTCGTCACTTGCAACAATTTCCACCCATACATTCAAACTCTTGGCCAAGCCCCCCACTAGCGATCTTAAACTTTTATGTGCTGGCCTCTTCCTTAGACGGTGAAGGAATGCGTCTCGGGAGGAGGTTGTGTGTGCTTGCGCGTGTACGATTACTCCCGTGCTCTATTCAAACACGTGTCCACCTTCCCGACTGTCGTCTATCCGATAGTCCATGAAATACGCGGCGAGTCTACTAACCAGGACGAAAAATGTATGGTGACGAAGGTGTCTACTGTAAAAAATTACAAAAAAAAACAGTTTCGTGAGTCTATGAAGTAACGATAGCCCTACAATTCTCGCTAAGGTACCTTATTTGTTTTTCACATAGAGCTCACCAAAAAGTTTGTAATGTATGGGGTGAAAATTTCGACTCGAGGTCACAGTCTTAGGATGATTAACCGGACTTTCTTCTTCCGGTAGGTGTGTAATAGCTAAACTACACCTTAAGTACGACAGACGTTATATTTCCTTTGGTTACAATTATGCTAATAAAATTTGGTTTTCGTGGGTTTCCATAACTTTCTTCTGAGAGCGTTGGTGTCTTTGTCATCATCATAAATACATCGTAAAAAGGTTTCCTTTCTTCAACTTATCGTTGTTTTATCGATGTAAGTCCCAGTGACTATATATGTTCTCGTTTAACTTTATCTGTGTGTCGATAACCCTCTAAAATGAACTGGATGTACGAGTCACGGAGCGTTCTGGACCTCCTGTGTAACAAAGGTTACTAATCCTGTTTACAAGGTTGGAGTAAATTGGAAAGACTCGAGCGTCACGCATAATGTTAGGAGGTCCTAAATTCCTAAAGAGACACCAATTCCTCCCAAACCCATCGAGTTCACCCGTTTCAATCTTTTTCGATATGCTAACCAATTTGTAACGAAAACGTCTTAACAGATCCGTGTAAAATGAGGTTATACTACACATGACTAAGAGGTAAACATAGGTGCACCGTACGCCACCTAAAATACCATGGCAGAAACATGACCCACCCACCGACTACTCCGTACGAAAATTAAATTTCGTGTAACTCAAGTGGTACTCCCTGACGTCTAACCTTTACTCGATAATTATAAAAAAAAAGAAAAAATAAGTATAAAAGATACATAAACATACGTACCAGGAACACTTTATTTATGTATATGTTTTTCCATCACTTTTCATGATATTTTTATTTCGGAGATTTGTGACGACGTACAAAATCTTATTAATTAGCTACTAACTTCCACTTCCCACATTATTTCAGAAGCTATTTACACGTTAATTTGTTTATCACAGTGTTTGTCGTGCTTCTACTACACATAATGTTCTAGTCAAACATTACATCTTGTTTGATTGTGTTTTGTACCGTGAGAGGATTTTGTTAGTACGTACAATTTTATTTAGTTCGTCTGGGAAAAGGAAAAATAATGAACGACGTGCTTATTAGCAAGGTACCTTTAGACAAAGTCATTTGAACAAAGAAGACCATTTTCATGAAGTGAAACATTAATTGAAAGATTAATGTAATGTAACGTAAAATCGAGGTGCGAAAATAGGTTTCGCTGAATGTTATTCATGTAAGCTGGTCATTCCTATGGTTGGAATTCTTTTGTCATAGTATATTCCATGTAGTCGAAAAAAAAAGCTAAAACACTGATTCTAATGTCATTAACAATATATAGATGAACCCCTCACCCACTTTTGTTATATTCAAAACAAATAATTAATGAATATTTCAAAATGAAATGTCATCTGTTATTATAGGTTAGGATAACACTTTATTGGAGAAACTCAGTGGGTCTCAAAAGTATCTATAGTAACAAATAAGCCTCTTCTTTACCAGCTGCAACATTTATTCAATGAACACACGGTAATGCATTTAGCTTTGATTTAATATTATAACAAATATAATTCTGAAATGATCTGTTGTTCTGAATGAGCTGCATTTTATTTTGTTACTTACAGGGGCCTTATTACGCAATTGTTCTGGTTCATATTAGTATTTTGCGTCTCTACTGTTTCATGTCTCCATGCTTCAATGTTCAGAAAGCTCTTTATTTTTCTCATACTGTCTGTGCTGCAGCACCTCTTTTCACCCTCTGTCGGAAACCAAAGCCCAGTCTGCTCTGATTGGTTAGCTGGCCAGCTCTGTTGTGATTGGTCAACCGCTTAGAGATGTCCCGCCCCTTAGCCTTATCACGTTCAATTTAATGGAGTGCAAGCCAATACAAAAGTAAGTGTTACATTGTGATGTCACTATGTTCTGATGGAGGTGTTTCAGTATGGGGGGGGGGAGTGTATGGGAGAGAAACTCTATTGTAGCCTTTGCAGACCATTTATATGCACTAAAACCTATACAACACACTACAGCAGGGGTGTCAAACTCAAGGCCCGGGGGCCAAATCCGGCCCATGACTTCATTTTCTGCGGCCCCACAAGAGCCTGCAAAGAATATAATATGTTTATTATACGGTTACATGCCGCTTTACAGAAGCACGTTGCCCATAAACTACATGTCCCACAATGCATCTCAAATTTGACTTTTTTCTCAGAACCTGACTTTCCTTTCAAAATGTCATTTCTTTTTTTTCACTTTTTTTTCCAGAATGTGGCTTTTCTTTTATAATCCTTTTGTGACATTCTCACTGAAGAGACTTTATGTTTATTATACGGTTACATGCCGCTTTACAGTAGTAAATTATGAAGTTATTACCCTATCCGATAATAATCCAATGTAGAGGCAATAATGTAATATAACACATTATTTCATATATATTAAATATTTATATATGTATTTTTATATAGTCTTATATATAAAACTGGCCCTTTGAGTGCAACCATGATGCTAATGTGGCCCGAGATTAAATTGAGTTTGACACCCCTGGGGGAAAACCCCAAAAAGCATAATAGGGCCTCTTTAAGTGGGATTTTGAAAGCAGCATTTACTTACTCTACAATGTGGTTTTGCTACAATTACTAAAGCAAAACGTTTTCCACCACTGCATCTGGTTTACCATTTACAACCCTTAAGCACCTTAAAGCATCTGGGACTTACGTAGTATAACCTCCTCAATTACCAACATTCAACTCCAGGACCTCATCCCAAAAGCAGGGGCAGACGTTGTGAAAGCTGTGAGCCTAATGTTTACAAGTTACGTTTTAGTTGGTAAAGTTCCTGCAGTTAAACAAATTGGGAATTATATGGTTGAGAATGTGCTCGCAATAAACAAATCTGTCGAACAGAAATATGTTTCGTGAAAACTCAGAAAACATTCATTAAGAGACACAAAATCCCACTGAGAAAATTGGCTGAGTTTAACGCTTTTCAGATGTTGCATCCTCTCATTAGTCATTGGAATATTAAACAAGTGGAGTCATTCATCCCAGATTTTTATTTGTAATGAAAATCAAACATGCATTCCACTAATCTGTGTTTTGAGCAACTGAGATACAAACAAAAAATAAGTTTGGGATTGAGAGAAAGCCGTACTGTTCGTTCATTTTATAAATCTTATCTGGGATTAATCTATCCAGAAGATTACATGCCACCTGGATTTTTTCTTCAACTATTTAAGACCATCCCACATTTTTAATATGGCTTTACAAAGCACAATTGAAAATAGATTTAAGGCATGCACTGGCTATAACAAAACCATTACCTTAGATCTTGTTCCAGAGAGTATGTGGTTAAAATCAAGTATTCAGCTTTAAATAATGGTTTTATTCATAAAGCTGTCAGGCTTTCGATCATAAAATAATGAAGTTCTTTTTTGAAAAGGTTGGTTTTATTTCTGTCCTCCTCGGGACTGATGGTTTTACAGGCGCAACTCAAAAATGAGTGAATGGCTGTGATTTAAAAACTCCACAGGCATGCGAGTGTACTCATATATATCATGCTTGTAGAGAGCAGTCTGTAATATGCATTTCAATTCTCATTTGGCACACAGTTCTTATCAGTTATTTATCTATGTCTTAAAGCCCCTGGATAAGCCATACTAGCTCCCTTCCATTGAAAATGATCAACAAATCACTCACGCTCATGTAATGATTATTCTTAGGCTGCAGCCACACAAGGACGATAGAGGTCGTATCCGCTACAGTTCTCTATCAGATAGACGGTTCGGACACACGAGGCCGACACGGAAACGCAGAAAACGATAACGATAAGTTAACGATAACGGGTCCCAAGGTGGGTATCTGCAAACGAAACGCTTTGGGGGGCAAACGGCTCCGCGTTTACGCCTATACGATCATGTCCTGATAACGATGACGCAATAGCCCCGCCTCTCCTGCTCAGAGATCAGCTGCTGGGCTCTCAGAAGAGGGGGAGGAAAAGAGAGGCTCCGTTTTTTTATTATTATATAGAGTCGTTATTCATTTGTTTTAAAGCTCAATAAATAACAAAGAAGACCTCGGACCGGCGGCACTTGTCTAATTTTGTCCGGAAGATTTAAACTTTAACGGACATGTTGACCGGCAAAAAAAAATCTAACTGAAACTCTGCTGCACGGCCCCCTCGTCCCTTGGAAG
>NW_011358796.1:122417-127196 GCF_000735185.1 Notothenia coriiceps | reverse complement strand
GAGCCAGAGCGGAGGATAAACAGGGCAACCATGGCAACCATGCAATGGAAGTCTTCTTCTCTGCTTTTGTGGTAGGAGTACAGCGCCACTTACAGGCCCGGCATATGTAGGCCTACTACATCGTCTCCAGCGCTTTCGAGCGGTCTCGTGTGAACGGACACGTTTCTGGTGCCTGTTGCGTGTGGACGGAATACTTTTTTGATAACGATTGCGGTCCGTTTGCGTTATCGTCCTTGTGTGGCTGGAGTCTAACAGTCTGACAGATAAGGAATAGATTAAAGTCTTTGGAGTACTGTTGTCAGGGATTGACCGCATTACCTTACTGCAGCGCATACAGGACCTTTTAATATTGCTGTTTATTTTAAAACAGTTTCCAAAGGGTTGGAGCACTACCAGCACAAGCTAAATCTAGCTAACTGCCGCGTAGCTTGGTGCCATTTCATTAAGATCTTTAAAATGTCTTTAAAACAAGCTAAAATCGGGGATTATGATACGATCAGCTAGGGCTGCTCGATTATGGCAAAAATCATAATCTCGATTATTTGGGTCAATAATTGTAATTGCGATTATTAAATGCGATTATTCATTGACTTTGAAAACATCCATTTATTGGAGAAAACATTTTTGAAAAGTTTGTTTTTAACAGTTGATTACCCTGAACTTTAAGTATAATTAAACTGAAAAACCCCCCAAAAAAAATGAAAAAATAAATTAATAATAATAATAACAAAATAATCGTTTTATTTCGATTATGTTGTTTTCGTAATCGTTGCAAGCCATAATTGTAATCGTGATTAAAATACGACTAATTGAGCAGCCCTACGATCAGCTGCATTTTGGACACATAGAGACCAAATATTTGGACACCTGTGTTGCACGTATTAAATAAACGATAGTTAGACAATGTGCTCCCAAATTTGTGCTAGGGTTTTTATCCATTCACAAATAGCCAAAGTCAAGTGCGTAAAAAGAAAATCCTCTGCATGTTGAAAGTGAGTGATCCCAGTATTGCACACAATGCAAATTCCTTGTATGTGAAAACCTACAGTACTTGGCAATTTTCATTCAGTACGCCATGATAGTACACTAATATAAGCCAAACCTGTCACTTATATCATCTGTTTCCTGTATTATTTTTGTTTCTTGTCTGATTTCACTTCCTGTCTTTGTGTTTTCCCGCCTTTTTGTGATAGCTTGCCGTGCTTTGATTCGGTCCACCTGTGTCTTATGTACTTATCCCCCCTGTTTTTGCCAGCGCTCTCCAGCTGTCTCATGTTCTTTTGATTAGTTACGTGTGTATGAAAGCGTGTCTTTCTTAGTTGGTAATGTCTCCCATCTATGACCCGTAGTGTGATTCAGCCACCCATAAATATCCTCGCTGGATTAATCGTCTTGTGTTCCCTGTCGATTCGCTTCACGCTGTTTTATGTTTTCCTGTTTACTCTTTTATGTTGTGTTTACAAAACATTTCTATTAACTTCACTTTGATTAATGCTCTATTCTATTATTCATATGTGAATCCATTGTTGTTGGTCCATCTGCCTTCCATAATCCAGACAATCATGACAAACACAGCTGCCGGTAATTTACCGTAAATGACACCTTTTTGTTTACAGTGTACTTGGCAATTGTCATTCAGTACGCCATGATAGTACCCTAATATTGCAAGAATGAGCACTTAGTTCAGTGCCAGTGAAGGATCAGGAGAGCCCTTTGTTCTTTGTAACCAACACTGTACCAAAATGGTTCAATCCACTCCATATGTGTGTCAGATATTATCCAAAACCTTTGTGATACATTGGAACAAGCCAGACCTGTCACTTATATGTTCTGTTTACTGCATTATTTTTGTTTCTTGTCTGATTTCATTTCCTGTCTTTGTGTTTTCCCGCCTTTTTGTGATAGTTTGACCTGATTCGGTCCACCTGTGTCTTATGTTCTTATCAAGTCTGTTTTTGCCTGCGCTCTCCAGCTGTCTCATGTTCGTGTGATTAGTTACGTGTCTTTCTCATTTGGTAATGTCTCCCATCTATGTCCCATAGTGTGGTTCAGCCGTCCATGTTTCGTTGTGTTCCCTGTCGATTCGCTGCACGCTGTTTTACGTTATCCTGTTTACTCTTTTATTTTGTGTTTACCACATTTGTATTACCTTGACTTTGATTAAGGCTCTATTCTATTATTCATGCGTGAATCTCTTTTTGTTTCCCCTTGTTGGTCCATCTGCCTTCCATAATCCTGACAATCATTAGCTGACCTCAGTGACTAATTGGGAGCAAATCCCAGCAGCCATGTTTCCAACCTTTACAAAACATCTTCCCAGAATTGGCCGTTAAAGCAGCATGTTAACCGTCACATATGGCTGTTGTGTTCGGGTTATATACCTTTTTTCTGTGTGGTAGTAGGAATTAAAATCCCTTAATTGAACATTCTTACTATGTCATTCACTGCTAGACAGAAAAAACGAGTAGTCATAAAAGCAAGCACATTTTCTTAGAGGAACAATGTAATTATTCATTGTGTTGTGGGAATAAAATGTACAAACACCATAATTCGATGTATTTATTGTTCATAATAAATTCATAATAAACCCCATTATTCCTTTCTTGTTTCAAAATATCTGAATAACGGTCTGAATTATTGTTACATCTGCCCAACCTCTTTGTACAAATACATCATTAAATCGGCAGGTGGCTTAATACAGCTGTTCCAAAGTCCTTATTGAATTAGAGCTCGTGAGATAATTTACCTGAAGTAATTGGGACCAATCCTATGATTATCATATTTGGTTATGATTATCAACATTGAGCTGACACGGCAACCCAGTCTCACAGCATTTTGCTTATAGTCACGAAATGTAATCTATTGATTCGTGTTCACCAACACGATTTTCCCATTTTTTTGGTGTCACACAGAACGATTTTAAAAGCAAAGTATTTCTATTGGTAGTATATTTCGTGCCTGCACCAAATATTAACAAATTAGGACATATTTTTTTTAAATACAGATTTCAGTATTCTGATCCCCATTTCCTTTTCTCACGGACGGCAAAAAAGGTCAGACATTATACAATTTAAAATAAAAGGGTTAGGCTTAGGGTAAGATATTGAGTAAGAAAATGTTTTTATGAACCACACAGCTTCCGGTCTTCCAAGACCCGACCGGACAAAAAGACACATTCCAGCCCATAGCGCAATACGTGAAATACGTGTCTAGACAAGCGATTTCACGCTATTCTCTAGTAGCCGCAGCGTCTAAGGGTACAACAAAATACATTCAGTTAGTTCCAATACGAAGCATGTAACAGTAGAGTACGCGACGCAAGAAACAAACAGGGCCTAGCTCGGTCGCTACAGTTTCGCAGTATGTAAGTGAGTGATGGAATTAAACGTGTGTTCCCATGCGTCGTTTTCTTGTGAGCGAATGGGGTGCACTCCTTGTTTGAGATTGTATTCAAAGCCTTATGGTGTTGTTTTAATCCACAAACCTGAGTGTCTTCGTTTGCGGGAGCTGCTGGCGCGTACTCAAGAAGGCGGAGCGCGTGGGTAACGGGGCTTTCCTGCCGGGCGGCGGCTGGTGGCGTGTGGTTCGTGCTGTGGTTCTGCGTGGTTTTTTTTTGTTTTTTTTTCTTTCTGTCTGTTGTCTTGTGTGTTCCTTTTGTCTTGTTTGTTTTTTTTTTTTTCATGGATTGTTGTAATTTGTGGTCTTGGTTGTGATTCTTGTGTATGAATGGCTTAATCTTGGTTTGTTTTTTGTTTGTGGTTTTGTTATTTGTTAAGTTTTTTGGAATTCCGGGGAACATCGTATATTTGTACACCACTCTATTTTGATTTCCCCGGGTTGTGCTCAGTGTCCCACGTTAGCCGTCCTGAGCCCCCGAGCCGAGGGTAGTCGTGTCGGGGGCTTTTTGGGGACTAACAAAGAGTGGACACGGGGTCAATTAGAGGTGACAAATATAAGGTTTGGGTTCAAGGAAAACAGGGCAACAGTCAAGTCATTACAGGGACAGATGGGTACGGTTGTCTTGTATGTCTGTATCTGTTTTGCTATCGCAAACGAAGTAACTAGTGTCGATAAAAAAAAGAGGGACTTTTGAATACAGATTTTTCATATATTGCTATAATATGTGCACCATTCTCCTTGGCTAAAAGTAAAGGACAGATGGAAGACACGTTTTTGATCTTCAATTAGGGAGGTTAATATGATTTATGTAGACCGGAGGGCCCCAGGACGTAGAGACTCAGGAATTAGGAAGCACAAGGTTTCAAGCATGGTCCTTACAACGCTGAACACTGATGTAATAGTAGGGCTTTTCACAACGATGCATCCACTTCTCGGGAATTGTCTGATTCTATTTCTATACTCTTGACTATATTTTTCTCTGGTTCGTATTATGAAGGTTAATAATAAATTTTACCGTCCCTCATTTTGTAAAATTGAGGGTACTACATAGCTGAACTTCCTTTCCCGGAGGAGGTTACGGTCTAGGAATTTGTGTTACTGGTACGCTGACCTAGGTTCTTTAAGGTTGTGGCGAACTCAAAGGTCACAACAAGACGGTTTGGTATTTCTGGGACGATATATATGGTATCTGTGAAGATTTAAGTAAAGTAATTATATTTTGATATGTCTTTTATGTGTTACTTTTGCAAAGTCTTTGTGGTCAGTAGTTGCCGGAAAGATAACTAAGCACAAGTGGTGTGCAAAAAGGGTAAAAAAGAAAGCACAGTGTGCTGTTGAAATTGTTCGTTACATCAAAGATAACCATCATTCAAAGCCACG
>NW_011358796.1:118157-122372 GCF_000735185.1 Notothenia coriiceps | reverse complement strand
CTCTCCACATCAGCCATGTCTACCCAGAGCTCCGAGAAATCCCCGATACAGGTCGCCGTCTCTGGATCGTCACGGAGAGCCCGCTGGTTTCTTAATTGTTTTTTTTTTCTTATGTTTTTTTTTCTCCTGTGTTTGTGCGACTTACTTTACAGTAGATTCATCACGTCTGTTTTCATTATTTCAACAGCACTGTAAATACTTTTTTTCCCCTTAAACTGATATTATTGCAAACAGAAAAACAAAACAATAATAATAAAAAAGGAAGAAAAAAATAGTAAATGAGAAAATGACTTGTGTGGGCGGGTGGATTAAACAACATCAAACGTGTGGACTGTAGGACGCGAGAAGAACTCTTGGAAAACATAAAACGAGAAAAAAAGATTTGAACTCTTCATCCCGCTCTACTTCCATACAGTCCCGTGTTTCATTTTTATTTTCATGGTTCTCCTCTTTGCTTTTCCTCTCGTAGCCTCCGACTTTCTGTTCCCTCCCTTCCTCCTCTCTAATCGGGCATCTGTCATATCTGCCCCCGTGTGGGACGTCCGGACTGATAATGGGTTCCCCCTCCTCATTAAGGTTCCTCTCTGGCCCCGCCCTCCTGTCGTCAGGTTCTCCTTCCTGTTTCGAACGGTGAAAAACAACTGAATAAATCACATTTAAAAAAACTGGGACCTTCAGTACACACAGACCTTTGAGTGCGTTTACATGCGTGTTCATGGAAGAGTTCCTTTGTTTGGGTATTTAATCTAGATCTTAATATTGTTTTGTCCATTCTGTAATATAGTATCTACCTTTTTCAGTAGATATTTAATTACTGCAAGAAAAAATGCAGAAAAAGTGGATATTTTCTCATCAAAAGACATTGGAAGTTGGTTTTAAAAAACATCACCTTATTTACATTTTACTGCTAGAGGTAAAAAAAATCTATTTCGACCACAAAATCAGCTTTTGGTTTTCTTGCATTTCCTGTGGCTCCTTCACAATGAAATCACTGCAATCAATCACTTGAACTAGCAGCAAGATAAATTCTGATGCAAGGCGAACAAAAGATGGGGGAAGGCAAGCTATGTTTATTAATATAGCACTGGTATACAAAAAGTGACTGTGCACTGTAACCAAACTGTATTTGAAAGCTATCAATAAGACAAAAAGGTAGGAGTTGAGGTTTGTGCACTCTTGCCTGCCACTCACAAAGAAAACTCTTTTATTGAATGCAAAAAAATTATTTCTGCATCCATGTTTGTTTGAATCACAATTGCGGTTCGAAATCGTGACATTTCCGACACCACCATGTGCAGGATTTCAGGTCTTTTTTTGCTTTTAGTTTGGTGGACGTATCAACTGGCGAACGGCAAACAAAGTCAACAGGAGAGAAGAATGTACATAACGATATGAACTTGAACCAATGAATTCAATAAAAAATGTAAGCGAATTTAAGGAACAAAACAAGTGTATTTAATGCAAAGATAATCATTTAAATGTCCCGACTCCATGCCTCTGCGTCACATGACCTTGGATACTTTTCATTTTTTAAGAAAAGCGTTGTATCCTGTTTTGCTGAAATTAGCTCACACCCTGGTTGTTTCAAATGTTTACCACCATTTATATTTGCTTTGTTCATACAGGGTTGTAATCCAGCTTCATATAAATAAAACTATAAAGCGCGTGAACCCGCATGTAAACGCACTTCCTCCTACATCCTCCTCCAAAAACAGACTCCTTCTCATCCAGTTGATTTAATATCCCTCCTTCCCTCCATCTTAAGTTATTATTCATTTTTTTCAAATGTACCTTTTTGACCCCTCCCTCCCTCCTTAGATCCCTCGTATCAGTCTGGCACTGGTACCCTGCGGCCATAACGGGGACTAATAAAAAAAAAAAAAAAGTCTTCAGAGGAGCGCCAAAAAAATGTTGCTCCTGTTGTGAAAAGCCGAGCGCCCCTGCCTCTCCTCACTCTCCCCGCCCCCAATCCTCTGCCCACCTGGGGGGCGCTGCGTTGACTTCACAGTATTAGAACAACAACAAAAAGACGACCTTGTACATTGTTATTGAATGCAGTACACTGATAATCTTGTATCTTGTAGTAATTTAGCCTATGTTTTTTGCTTAGGAAACTGTGGAGGGGAGTATCCAGTATATAAAGAGGTATTATGGAACAAGACTTCCTGGTATTTATGATAGTGTCTCACCCCCCCCCCACCCCCGTTTTATTAGTCTGTTTTTATTGTATGTCTCACTCCCCCCTCTTCTCTTGGTTTTTATCTCATTTTTGGATATTTTGATGAAGTTTCTTTTGACCATTTGGATATTTTTTTTTTTTGTTGGGGTGGGAGGGTGAGGTAGTGAGGCAGGGGCTCAGGGGTCAGAGGGGGGAGGTATGGGGGAGTAGAGAGGGAAGGCACGGAGCAGACCACTTTGTCCTGTTGCAGGGGTCTTACCTCCTACCCTCGCAGAATTAATGTGTGCTTTAGAACGGCCCGGAATCTAAAAACTGAAGAAAAAAAATAAGATTAAAAAGGGTTGGAGAAATACAAATGTTTAATTATTTTAAAAAATAAAGAGATATTAAATTAAACCTGTTTTGTGATAAAGCCCAGATGCTGGATTACGTTCTTTAGTGTGTGTGTGTGTGTGTGTGTGTGTGTGTGTGTGTGTGTGTGTGTGTGTGTGTGACCTAAAAAGTATACAAACATATACTTTTTCAGGTTTTTCATTTGGATTTGAAATGTCAGCCCGACAACTACTTGAAACTATTTTATTTTTCCCACCTGGATCATTGTATTCAGTTTTTGGGGGGATTTAAATCACAAAAAATGAATTTAATTTAATTATGTTGTACAAAATCAGCTCCTAATTTCAAACAGAGCATTAAACGCGTTCGCTCGTTTGTTATTTAGTCAAATATAATAGTGATATTTGCAGAATTAAAGGTCAGTCCAACTGGCTGCACAGTGGAAACCCTCATGATCAGATCTCAAATTAATTTCTTCAAAGAGCTTTTTGATTTATTCATCTAGTGCAAACCTTTTTTATTATGCAAATGTTTACTAGATTTTGAAAGTCAAAGCACGACAACTCTGCCAAAAAATATTTGTGTTGTCATTTTAGGATTAAGTTGGAATAAACAACTCAAATGTTCAGTATTTGCACCCATGCAACAACATTTGAATATTTTAGAAATGCATACTTAAAGAAAAGCCCCCTCTTATGTTCCCCGTTACGTTTGTCCTCTTCCGTACCTACGAGCTGTGATCCGCAGGTGTGGCCCACTTGAGTTCTGACCAATGAGAGAGCAGGAGGAGGCGGGACTTATATACATGACAACAGGTGTACTGATGAGCCCTGCTGAGTCGCGAGAGCACTGTGTTTTAATTTTAAATCAAATGTTTTTGAAGTTATTCGTTTTTGGAACATAAATATTGGTTTAGGAGGAATGGATTATTCTACATTAGTGTTTCGGGAAGTTTCTGTGGATGTATTCCCTTCCGTTTGCTGTCAAATCTGGATTGTAAACCCGACTACAGCTGATGTCCATCATTGAAGTCTGCAAGAGGTCAGTGTTTCATTCATTTCACAAACTTTCTGGTGTCACATAAATGCATCAAAACTGCAGGAGGACGAAGTATTTTTGTAGTTTCATGTGAGCTGCTGAGAGGCTTTTATTCCCGGTGAAGTATTGGAACAATTGTTATTTGTTTCGAGGAAGTATTAGTCAATAAGTATTCAACTCATCACATTCTTAATGATACTGCAGTTAAACCAATGTTTGGATTTGAGTTCCCTCGTAAAATCCCTAATCAACTTTTTTCCAAACCAATATCCGTCATGTTTTATCATTTGAGTTCAAGCTCACTTAAAAATATAAATAATGATGTATCTGAACAAAAGTGAATACTTTATATGAAATTAAAGTAATGGAACTATTAAAAGAAAAATGTGTAGGAGCATCTCTCATCAGGCATTACCTCAGTCTGCCACCAGATGTCAGCAAATATCCGCAGATAGAAACCTTAAATAAATGTTCCTAAAAATGATCCTAAAGTCTTTGGTTCAAACCCTTGCTGTGGATAAGTAGATAAGATAATGATAAAATACACCCTTTATTAACTATTAGGAAAATGCAGTTGTCCTGGCATTAAACAAGTAACAATAAGAAGAAAAATAACAATAATATACGGTGAAACACTGAGCAGCAGAATGTACATGTGTACAAAC
>NW_011358796.1:115531-118136 GCF_000735185.1 Notothenia coriiceps | reverse complement strand
TATATATATATATGTGCAATTGCGAGTCTTGTATAATTAAATACATTATATGGGGCACATATTTGGACACCCCCTGAATTTAAAATCTAATGTAGTTCACCAGATATAAATTAAAAGTATGTCTGCATGCATCCTCTGAGCTCGGCAGCTTTTGGGAGCTGATGGCACTAAAATCTTTTGTATTTTTGGTGCATCTTAAATTCGGTCTTATGTTGGTGTTTCAACACACAGGAGACAGCATAGATTTTAATTAAAAGTGTGTGGAGGTGTGCTGCGGACATTTATCTAATTAAATTCACCTCTGGAGCAGAAAACTCCGACAGTGGATCCAGGTGTAATTACTGGAAGCTTCTCAACGCATCAGCGCACATTAGGCCACGAGCTCTTTATTAAAAAGAAATCCATGACACGCGAAAAGCACTGTCATAATGAATTAGCCCACAGCACATATAATCCAGTTGATTAACCCCCTACACTACCCACAACCCCCCACTGCTCTGCATGTATGCATTTAGCTTTTCACTCTTTCATCTTGCCATGAGCTGGTCCCTTATCTGCTTAACATTGTGACCCTCTTTAGTTAATATGTGTAGTTATCATCTTTCAAAGGAATAGATCCAGATTTAAGAAAGTCTGCGGGAGTGATACACGACATGGTTAGCCTAGCTTAGCAAAAAGACTGGAATGTAAAACAGCTACATTACATTATATTGCATTTAGCTGACGCTTTTATCCAAAGCAACTTACAATAAGTACATTCGACCGGGAAGATACAACCTTGAAGAAAACAAAATCATATAAGTGCATCAGGTTAAGAAGCCAAACATTTCAAGTGCTACTCAACTG
Organism: Notothenia coriiceps; assembly: GCF_000735185.1. Classification (NCBI taxonomy): domain Eukaryota; kingdom Metazoa; phylum Chordata; class Actinopteri; order Perciformes; family Nototheniidae; genus Notothenia; species Notothenia coriiceps. The sequence goes on along the minus strand of NW_011358796.1, from coordinate 117,290 downwards.
GCCTTAGATAAGCCAGCCCTTTATTAGTAGCCTATATAAGTGCTTTGTTAGTAATTCTATCGCTCGAAGTGGAGTCGAAAGAGATGAGTTTTCAGTTTGCGCCGGAAGATGTGCCCCATAAGGGAAGCGAGTCCCCACACGTGACTGTGTAAACAGATTTAGGTCCCCACAAGTATAGTAATGCTAGGCCACACATACACACACACACACACACACNCAGGCCAGGGGGTGCATTTCACGACGTGGGTGTATAATTTGACACAACACCGGCTGTCAGCGAACCGATCCAGCCTTTCTGCGCGACTATCACTCAAATGCTTGAGCTACGTTTTTATTATAATTACTGTGAAATCTGCCAATCTGGCAATGATTTTAGATGTAGGCCTACCCCCGCGTCCAACGCCCATTACACCACTGATAAGAAAACTCTGACGGTGCTAACAGCTTGGATAGGATATTTCGAATCATTCCCGGTTAGTTGTGAACTTGTGATGATTCAAAAAATGAATTGGTTGCACATTACTTCAAATAACTGACTTTTTTTTGTATATAGTTTGTATTTTATAGTCAAAAGTCATGTGACCTCTGCTTCACGCGGTGCTAGATCAGTGACTTTTCCTGATGTAATATAGCCTTTTCAAGCTCAGGAAACTCAATTGTTCCCTTATGTACAACGTTAACCCCTCTGTCTCCCCTCTCCTTGCAGTATACGGAGAAGCAGGGTCTGCACCTGGGTCTGGTGGGCTGGGTGAAGAACACCCACGGTGGGACGGTGGTGGGACAGGTGCAGGGTCCCGCTCACAAGGTGGAGGAAATGTGAGTTCACACTGTTATCATTTGTATTTGTTTATGTAACAGACCTTGTAGAAGAAGATCTTGATGAGAAAGATACAAATAGACAAAGGATAAAAACCCTAGAATTGTATTTGGGTTGTTTTCTTCCCATTAGTCTTAAAACAAATATGTCCATCTCAAAACGAGTGCATGAAAAGGTAGATAGTGTTTCTCCTTAAATGATCGGCAGCATGATCTGAGTGTTTTCGCATTCAAGTCTTATAGTGCTGTGATGTTATTTATTCAGCCACTAGATGGCGTTATTTACCTTCACAACATAACATTCAAATTCAAACATGTTATTGTCATATGCACAAAGCTACAGTATATAAATGGCAATGAAATTATTCTGACCTGAGCTCCTCGTTCTGTCACATTTTTATATTTTGTACCAATACTTGCAGAAAAAGTGGTCTTTTAACCGAATAACCTGATAATAAGTAGCACTTAAACACATCCCTTCATGATCACATATCTCCCCCCTCACTGTTCTCCCTCTCTCTCCCCCCTCTCACTCTGAAGTAATGACAGTAAGCACCACTTCATCATGAAGCTGGAGCTCACTTTGTTTTGATGACCTCTCTGTCCAGAGGGAGTGATGACACCAGGGTGTGGACGTCTCATTTGGATGACATCACTGCGACACACACACACACACACACACACACACACACACACACACACACACACACACACACACACACACACACACACACACACACACACACACACACAATATGATATAATCCAAAGTAAACTGTCCTTTAAGCTGCTATATAGAATATTGCATGGTACTTACTGTACAGTGGATCAAATGTGTATTTTGAAACAGGTTAATCATAGTACAAGTGTTCTAATCCATTGTCAGGCGAATTTTGAGTAAGTATTGAAATAATATTAAATGCGAGTTTGGCGCATTTTCATC
>NW_011358796.1:106656-115508 GCF_000735185.1 Notothenia coriiceps | reverse complement strand
GAATCGTAGTCAAATGGTATTTATGTTTCATGGAAAAGAGGATATAGGTCCCAAAAGACTCTTTTATTATATCCATAATCATGCAACTCGCCGGGGCCGGGTGACAAGGTCCTTTTACGTAATCAAAATAAAAACAATATATTCACAGACTAAAATAAATGAAATCATCAATAGGTTAATAATCAAAAATGTTTAACTTAACTAAATTTCCAATGTGAGATTTCGACAAGTTAATTAATAAAACAATAGGTCTCCAAAGAAAGAGATATCATCTTTATTACATATCTCTGTCTTTAGACAAGACAGATAAAGAGAAAGGACCTGTGAAAATAGGCAATATTCGAGATAACAAGGGAATACGGCGGACTGCGGAGACAAACTATAAGTTGTCAAACGAACTCATTTTCTATTTATGTAGATTTTCTTAAATATTTATTTATTTTTATATTTTACAAATTAACATTTAAGGAGTTTCTTCAGTTTACAATATTTTCTAGATTCTCTTAAACTTTACCATAAACACTACCAAACGACCCAAAGAAGTCTCCAGGACACAAAGACCCAAAGAAAGTTACCTAGGACCCAAAACCAAAGAAATCTACAGGACCAAAGACACCAAAGAACGTCCTCCCAGGACCATAAGAGAGTCCTCCCAGGACCCAAAGACAGTTACCCAGGACCCAAATACCCAAAGATATGTCTCCCAGATCTAAAGACCCAAAGACAGGTTACCCAGCGAACCCAAGATAGTCCTCCAGGACCGAAAGACCCAAGACAGTTACCCAGACCGAATAAAAAAAAAAAAAAAAACAAAAAATAAGTACAAAAAAAAAAAAAAGAAAAAAAATATAAACAAAAAAAAAAAGAGACAAAAAAAAATAAAAAAAAAAAAAAAAAAAAAAAAAAAAAAGTAGGAGACTTATGTTCCAAAAAAATCACGTTACGCTGCAATAATAGAGATCCCCCTGTGCCGACTAAAGAGTCAGGTCGAGCTGAGTAGGAAGTGTCTCGCTACTAACTTTGCGATAACTTAATGAGACTAAGATGAAATTTTTTGAGTCCAGCGTGACAGGAGCCGCCAAAGACATGTATTATTCTACGTGCGCCCCTCGAAGAGCTACGCGAAAGAACGCTATCACTAGCGTTACCGCAGATGAGTGCTCCCAGATTCCCAATGGATCTATTACGACACGACATAAGCTCAGATTAGACTGTTCCATCGTCCAAGGACACTACACCGGCGCGGAATGAAAGGACTAAGTATAGCAAGTACTACTCCCGTTGCGGGAGATGGGAAATAGAGCTCCAGAGCACGTAAAGATCTAACATACGAGGTCACACCCAGCCAAGACAGGTTACCCAGAACCCAGAGACCAAAGAGAGTCTCCCAGTGACTTCAAAGATATTAAAGAAGGTCTCCAGGACCCAAAGACTACTCCAAAGAGAGTCCTCCCAGGGAGCCAAAGACCTAGAAGACGTACTCCGCAGGACCCAACAACGATAGAGTTGTACTCTCTCGTAGGGCACTTGAGGATCGAGCTACGTCGATAGGACTATCTTCTTATATAGAGAGCAAGATCGACTCCATTTGTACGGAATTTATGTATCATTAACCTATACGATTTAGTGCTTAGGAAGTGGCCTTCCTTTGCCTAAAGTCGGAAAATTAAGGCAGAAGATACCTACTAGACGTATCATAGACTCGAAACCACAGATACGAGAGCATTCTGCTCATCAAGACGGGTTTCGTAAGGTTGGAGTATAAGATGCTCCCAGAAGTCAGTCTCTTAAAATGTTGTACAAATGCCGATTTCCCTCTGTGTACTTTCTGAATGGACGACTCATAACATAAGAGAGTCTCGCTCCAGGACCTAAAGCTCTTGAACAGAGGTATTTCCTATGATGCTAATACATAAATTAGAGTGACGTCGCCTTCTGAACGACTGCGGTAACCCAGGGGGAAATGCTTCCAAAAGACAGTCTCCAGACCATCAAATCTACCTTTACTCTAAGTCTCATAGCGATGCGGGCCTGATATAGACAATGAACCTAGTCTTCATCACGAACAAACACTAATCTGAAGCACCTCTAATTAGTTTTGCAGTTCACAACCATCTAATAATGTTTTCTATACCAAGTAGGACTACCTCATTAGTAGTTAACCCTATCAGATGATGTAGTACTACCACCCCCTGAGAACAACCAGCCAGAGTACTCCAAGAGCCAAAGACAGTCTCCCCAAGACCCAAAGAAAGTTCCCACACCCGCAGTCTAGTCGATCGGGCTCGATTTTTAATAAATCTACATTATTAACATTTGTGCGCGAGCGGGTGGCGAGGGTGTACGGCCCAGATGCCACTGCTGAACAGAGACAGACTCGTTCCACTGCGAAACAGCTCTGCCTCGAGACACACACCTCTCCAAAAGACACTATAAGAACCGAAATGGAGGACTAAAATCAGTAATGGGCTTTTTCAACGAGAAAAGTTTTATCTTGTTACATTTTGATAAACATGAATGGATAGGTCTCCGAGTATGTCGGAAAGCTCTTACAGACAAGATAGGATCGGACACCTCTCTTCGTCCACCGAGCGAGAACAATGGGAATAGAGCTCCCTCAAGAAGAGATTTTCTCACAGCCCAACAGATGCTCCTAATTAACAGTCTCACACAATAGGCACAAATGAGGTTCATAGCTAGAACCAGTTTACATTTTTTACTACGGACGACATTCACATGTACAACCTAGTTATCTATGGTCGCCACCAATCTCTGCAGTATTTTTGGGAGTAAAAATTGGTGTCACAAACAGAATCGTCTCTTTACAAATTTCTAACAATGTTTTTACTATGTAGTATTCGTTCCCGGCCAGGACACGAAAACGTATGAGCAATAATTAAGTACCACAGAGGACAAATAAAGCTACTGTGTTTGTTCTATATTATATTGTTTGAATATGCCCGCCCATTTACATTGCGTAGACCACGTATATTACTCAGATAGGGAAAAGAGAGAATCAATGAGAGACGAAGAGATTCTCACGTCATTTACGTGAGCTTCCAAGAGATAGAGGAAGGACTAGAGCCCGCCAGACGCCCGATGTACGACTTGTGCTGCGAGGGTCGACTGCGCAAGCAGCAACGTTCGTACCAAATAATAAGGAGAAGTAAGAATACAACGAAAATATCTCTCGTGATAATAAGGAGACTAAATACAATTATGTGAGGGAGAGACAGGCTTATAGCTATGACAATGCGCACCATCCACACTTTCGACTATTTCCTCTAACTCGACGCTAAGTCTGATAGAAGACTTCTCTCTCTTCTCGCGCTCGCTCGCGCCCTTTAAACAAGCAATAGTGCTCACCCATTTGCTACTACAAAAGTGCTTGTATGTCAGCATTGTACACACTTGGACCGAATAGCGACAATGGGAAAAGATGTTTAAGGGGGCCCCCCAAAGGTAGGTAGACACTGACACTAATAAATGAGTATTACATCCAAAAGAGCGTGAAGAATGGGAGCCCATGCGGAGATCCTCAACACTGTGTTTGGACTCGGAGATAACACAACGGCTCGGTTACGCTAATATACCAACATAGACCTACTTCTGTTCAGACAGAAAATCAGGAATCAACAAAGACGGGAAACCGAATTAGCAGAAGTTCACATCCCTGTTTCAGACACTGTCTGCCTCACTTCTGCCTTTCTTGATCCCAATTTGGGAAATGTTTGCGTTGCAGCAGCATAAAAATACATGGCATTGTTCATTAGAAAGATTACAAGACTAGAAATAAACAATCCAAAATGTACACATCTCAAATAGAAATGAAAAAGCATTAAAAAAGGAGAAAATATAGAAGTTGAAATACACATTTACAGTCACAAAATATATTCCTCAGGGAACAGGATCCTGTGTCACAGCGTCTGTAATAAACTGAATCTCCTGATCCTGGATGTGGTTTATAACGTCTGGCCCTCTGGAGTCTGGCCCTCTGGAGTCTGGCCCTCTGGAGTATGGCCCTCTGGAGTCTGGCCCCCGGTCCTCTGGAGTCTGGCCCTCTGGAGTCTGGCCCTCTGGAGTCTGGCCCTCTGGAGTCTGGCCCTCTGGAGTCTGGCCCCCGGTCCTCTGGAGTCTGGCCCTCTGGAGTCTGGTCCTCTGGAGTCTGGCCCTCTGGAGTCTGGCCCTCTGGAGTCTGGTCCTCTGGAGTCTGACTCTGACTCTGATTCTGATTCTCTCTGTGTTTCAGTTTACTACCGGGCGCTCGTTAACTTCACCAACTCTCTGGTGTATGGCCCGGAGCTCGAGGACATCTATTCCCCCGCCTTCAACGAGATCTCCGAGGCCATGGTGGACACGGTACGCCCCTCCACCCACCCTGCATCCTGCACACTCATATTGTTGATAATGTAGTAGGTTATATTTACTAAGTACTGTACTTTGCCTGACTATATTCCCTCTACATTTTACAAGCAAAAACTGAACTTTTACTGCACTTCATTTATTTGACAACTTTAGCTTTCTTTACAGATTCAGATTATTATTACAAAATGCGTTTTTAGGTTAACATTTTATATTTATATACATATTTGTATTCATATTTATTTGTATTGCATATTTTACTTTAACTTGTTGTTTATATAAATATTTTTATTCTATTTTATTTGTATTTTTTGTTGCATATTTTACTTTTACAATTTTTATTCTATAAAGTTTTCTTCTAATCTGGTGTGTTTTTCCTGCAGCTGGAGTCGGACTACAACCGGATCCCCGGAGTGCAGACGGTCAGCGTGGTGCTCATCAAGTAAGAGTCCTTTAGATCCATCAAAGCCATACATTTAAAAAAAAAAAAGTGATGATACATTTATGAGATAAAAGTTGTTTTGGAATAACAAGTATCTGCTGTTCCACGGCTGAAACACGGCTGAAACACGGCTGTTACAGCACTTTTTAAAAGTTTGTATTTACCTTCTTTACTTTGTTCAGTTGTATAAATAAAACAAAGAGACATGCCTTACGGCCCGTCCACACACAGGCATGAAAAAAATCTTTCAAAGCTTCGCCCATTCACTTGAATGGGGTGACGTAGAAGATTTTTAATCTTCGCTGAACTGCATTGTGGGGAGCGGAGTATGGCTTTGAAAGCATCGTGAAGATCAAAAGTTGAGCAATGTTCAACTTTTGATGCTCCCAATGCTTTCAAAGCTGGCATCAGCGCAATCAAATTCCCGTTTATGCAAATCCCGCCAGTGGCAAGCGCTAGCCAATCAAAACCGCGTGCAACTGGGAGAGCAGACCGCAGTTCATTTCCTCATATTCCAAACGAGATATTACGGTAGCAAATCACCCGGTTCTTTACGACCGGAACTATTTACCGGGATACAAACCGGAGGAAACCAGGCATGGAGGGAGGTGGCAGAGACAGTGGGTGAAACTGTAGTTTTCTCCTGTTTTGGGGAGTTTAATTCCAGTTACTTCGTTTTAACATTGCTTTGCTTTGTATGTCCGGGGGCCGGGAAGATTCAATGTGATTGGTTGTTGGTCGCGGTGGTCGCAAAAAAATCGCCAAACTTCCAGACACGCCCAGCGTTGCAACATTTTCAAGATTTTTTTCATGCCTGTGTGTGGACCGGGCATTACAGGTATGTCCACACGTCTCCGCCGTGCGTGCATCAACGGAGACGCTTCAACGGGAGAACGCTTCAACGGAGAGCGCTTCCCATCATCACATTTTGAATGGCGTGTGACCGTCACGCTTTGCCGAACTGCATTGTGGTTCCGTCCGCTTTGCCTCCGTTGCTCGCTTCCAAAGTTAAGAAAATTCAACTTTTTCAAGCGATCCCACTGGAAGCACCAGCCCACTCAAATCATATGCCAGCACAACTCTAGCCAATCAAGCCGCGTGCTTGTGTGTCCGGGCGGGAGATTCATGTGATTGGTTTGTTGGTCGACCCAGACAAGCCCATCGGCAAGCTCAACGCGACGCTGCCGTGTGGACGTACCGTTAGCTGTTTGCCCATCATCTTTCTTTTTTAATCTAAGATCAAACTTCTGTATTGCACTTTTTTGTTTAGACGCTTTGATTCAGAGGAGATTAAGGACACAGTCTAGAACCCCCCTGAAACCATCAGCCTGAAGCTGAACACTACATCTCCCCATGGATGCCGCCTTCTCTCATTGTTTCTGACTGTTTCCCTCTGCAGGAAGATGATCAGAGAGGACCGGCGTGGACGTGTCGTTGGAGCTGGACGTGGGTCCCGACTAGCAACGTAACGACGGAAGGCAGAATCCGCAGCGTCCTCGTACAACGTGGTGAATGGAGGGCGCCATCGCCTCCTACGTCACCGCTCAGTGCAGGGGCTTCCAGTTCAGACAGCTGGGGGAAGGTGAGGGTTCTTCTCAGAGGAGACGTTTAGTCCCGAGCGTCCAGGAAGTGTCTTTAAAGGTCTCTATCATGCTATTTATAGCATATATTATAGGTCTCAGAATACAATACAAATTATATAAAAACATGTCTATTAGTGTTTGCTCAAAAATACCAACCAGATCATTGCTCAGCCTCTTGATTCTGATTCTGGGTCTGTACTTTAAATATATATATATATATTTTGACCGCGTGAGCTTCCCAGTACTAATAGCTCTGAGTGGTTAGCATGCTAATGTAAAACAGACCACATTAAATTCCAGAACACGTCTCATTGTTTCCTGAACAGCCAAACGTTTCTGATTGGCCCGTGGGTAAAGCCCACCCAACATTTTAGTAATGTCGTCATGAACGCAAGCAAATTGGTCAGTCTCCGTTGTTCCCGTTTTTAGAGATGTGGGTCACGGAGGAAAAGAGAGAGGGGTTTATTTCTGACACAATCTTATGTAATAAAAGACAAATAAAAAGTGAATTTTTCATGATAGGAGACATTTAACTTCTCCTCTGGTTCTAGTTAGATACGCCCCAGTGGAGCCTATAGCAGTGCCAGGTTTGTAAAGTGCTCGGCATGGAGGCTGTAGACTGTAGCAGGACTGTAGTGCCTTTAGAGAGACAGCCCAGCGCATTCCTTCCCCCCCCCCCCCGTGGGGAAAAGATGACCTTTACTTTTGAGGCATGTTTTGCATGAAGAGCACCAATGTGACTTCTGAGGGTAGGCCACCGAGATAGGAGGGTCTTTGCATGGCATGAGTTTGGAGAGAAAGGCTGCTGGTCCTGCAGTAGATCTGTAAGATTCTGTAAACACAGGCATGGCAACTGATAGAGACCGTTTTCATTTATCTCCCTGTGAGCGAAATTGAGCGGCCCAGACCAAGCAAGAGGCAGAGGCAGAACGTCAAATAAAACTCGGTGTGGGCATTATTGCTTCACGGGCACATGACACACCTCAACTCGCTGTTCACCGTGGCACAGTCCACCAGCCACAAGGATTCACACACCAACAACAGGAGAACACAGAGCCTAAAATACCAACACTAATTAACCAACAAGACACAGGTGGAGGGGGGAGGAGACGAACACAGGGCACCAGGTGCCCACAAGTCAACAGCAACAGACCACGGGGAAAGGAACACTTTTCAAAGTAAACCCACATGTGGCAATATTAACAAGGCCCGAAGCCGTCAGTCCACAGTGACAGAGTTACCTTCGTCAATCTCCCACTCAGGAGCAGGGTTCACATCTCTCTGCTTTGGTTGTCCGACCACATTTAGCTTTCGCGCTCAAAAAGAGCGTACACTTTTAATGAAATCCCCAGTTTGAATAAATAGTGCCAGGTATTTGAGCCTAATACGTCTTCTGGTATGCCACGGCTTCAGAAAACAGGGAGTTGTCTGCAAAGAAATTGTTATATTGTATGTAATGTAATATGTTCTAATACATCCATCCCATCTTTCCCTATAGCCACAAAGTGAACGTTACAGCTTTACAGGAAACTCAACTGCAAAACACATATTTATAATAAAACATGAATATATATGAATATAATAATATCTCCTGTCCTCTTGAAGATCCCTCTGTACCTCCACAGCCGTAACTACATGTCCTGCAGCTCTGGTTCATGAGCCTGTGGATGTGAACTGTAGTGATGACTGCTAGTGATGTGACTGTAGGGTAACGGCTGGTGAGTACTTATGATTAACTGTAGTGATGTGACTGTAGGGTAAGGCTGTGATGTGACTGGAGTCGATGCGAGCGTAGTGTAACGCGCTGTAGCCTTGGCTGCATGTGTTGATGTTTCCATGATGCCCCCCTCTCCGCTCAGTACCCCCGCCATCAAGACCCTGCATGACAGATGAACACAGGTGGTGGGACGGCAACCTGCATCCCTGATGGAAGTATCTGTGTGACAATCGGGCCAAAGACTGCAAGAGACATGAGTGACTGAGAACAACTGTGGTGAGGTGAGAGACAGTGGCTGTGACACGGTATAAAATGGTGTCAATACGGCTGTAAGAAGGGCTTGGTAAATGGCTGTACACGGCTGTACATGGCTGTAATACCGGCTGTAATACGGCTGTACACAGCTGTACAATACTCGGCCCTGTAACATGGCTGTAACCGCAGCTGTAACATGGCTGTAACAGCGGCTGTAACACGGCTGTGAACACGGCCTGTAATATGGCTGTAACACGGCGTAAACGCAGCTGTAACAATGGCTGTAACACAGCTGTAACCACCGGCTGTAACACGGCTCTAACGCAGCTGTAACATGGCTGGTAACACGGCTTAAACACGGCTGTAATATGGGCTGGTAAAGAAAGGCTGTACACGGCTGTAACGCAGCTTGTAATACGGCTTGTAAGAAGGCTGTAACAACGGCTATAAAAAACCCAAATGCTGTAACACGGCGTAACACGGCTGTAATACG
>NW_011358796.1:105308-105585 GCF_000735185.1 Notothenia coriiceps | reverse complement strand
ACACACACACACACACACACACACACACACACACACACACACACACACACACACACACACACACACACACTTCTGGTTCAAAGAAAACACTCGCAGCCACAGGTCGATGTATTTTTATTGGAAACCCCACTTTTAATAAATCTAAGATGTATCTCTCTCCCTCTCTCTCTCCCTCCCTCTCCCTCTCTCTCTCTCCCTCTCCCTCCCTCTCTCTCCCTCCCTCCCTCTCTCTCCCTCTCTCCCCCTCTCTCTCTCTCTCTCTCTCTCCCCCTCTCTC
>NW_011358796.1:100100-105003 GCF_000735185.1 Notothenia coriiceps | reverse complement strand
TGCTCAACAATGTTAAAGTGCGCGCTCAATAACATTTTCTATTCTCAAAATGTGTCTTTGCGTTCTCAGGATAGAGGCACAAAAAGAACCCCATACTCTCAGACATCGCTGTCTTATACCTGTGTGAATGTCTTCCTGTAACTCTCCATCCTTCCACAGGAACTCCCTCTCCATGTGAACCCAACGAGTTCAAATGTAAGAACGGCCGCTGCGCCCTGAAGCTGTGGCGCTGCGACGGAGACAACGACTGTGAGGACAACTCCGACGAGACAGACTGCCGTGAGTCTCCATTACTTTAGATATATTGGTCTTTCAAAGGAATAGCTCAACATGCTGTAAGTCAATAAGTCGATCATTCAGAGATGATCGGGTCATGGCTAAAATAAAACTCAAAGACATATCCATGTGTTGCACCATGACTCGAAAACTAGAACATGTTGTATGGCAAGTCCAACCATCGACAATTAGTAAATAACAAATAACTTAAAAATACTCAAAGTCCACATTTTGTGTGATTATTTAAATTGATGAATGTCAATGTCTGTAGGGACTTGGCTTAGGAACTGGAAGGCCACCGGTTCAAGTCCCCAAAAGACCAGGTGCTACCGAGGTGTCCCTGAGCAAGGCACCGTACACATGGCAGCCCACTGCTCCTAACACTAGGACCTCTGGTTGAGGGTCTGTTAAGGGTTCCTTCTTCTCTGCTATATCTCACAATAAGTGAAAAGCGTGAAGGAAGGTTGAGTTCATGTCGATATATCTTACAAAACGCCTACTGTCTTGTCCATAATCAGGTGATGCATTTACAACATGGGAGCAGACCGAGCCAAGTCTCCATGTGATCCGTTTTTTGAGTTGTTTTGAGTCGTTTGATTGTTTTTGTCCTGCAGCCACGAAGGGCCCCGGGGACCGCTGTGCTCCGGAGCAGTTTGAGTGTCTGAGCGACCGGACCTGCATCCCGGCCAGCTATCAGTGCGACGACGAGCCGGACTGCCCCGACCGGTCGGACGAATTCGGCTGCAGTAAGTCTCAATCTGTCTTCTGTCTCTGAGCGGCTCCAGCAGGCTGAGCATCAGGTGGACTGATGACGACGCTCCTGAGATCAACACCAAGAAAACGGAGGAAATGTGTTTTGGCTCAGTGATTGTTCTGTTACGCTAAATGTTTGTTGTTCATGTACTGTGTCTTGATGTGTGTCCATGTTGATGTTACACATGGAGCTGCTGTGAGGCAAGTCACATCTCAGACTTGACCTGACCGTTAAAGTATTATCGGGTCGTCTCGTCCCTCTGAGATCTGTGACTCTTTGTCTCTGAACTTCTCTTCACACTCGTCTCCTCTGAGACACTGGGCTGTTTGTGGGACGTCCATTCCTGAGGACTGAGGGCTGATTGTCCGTCCTCAGAGCAGAGTGATGATATTCCCCTGACATCATGATCCCTGCCGCCTCGCTGCATTCCTGTCCCGTTCCCATGTCCATTATTCTGTGTTTGAATCGTCTTCCTGGCTCTTTGCAGCCCCTCCCTCTGTGACCAGCCCGCCGGAGGAGTCCATTGAGGTGGCACGGGGGGGGACGGTGACGTTCACCTGTCAGGCTGTGGGAGTGCCCACCCCCATCATCACCTGGAGACTCAACTGGGGCCACATCCCCCTCAGCGGCAGGTAACCCTCCCTCTGTACCCGCAATACAACTTAGGCACTTCATTTGAATCAATACAAATATTCAGATGATTGTAATGGTATTTATATTGCACATATATATATATATTCTCAACGCATTACCTAAAGAGCACTGTTCATGGACAGAAAGCCTTTCTTAAAACACAAATCACTAATAAAGGCTGTTTAATCTGCAGTGGAACATGACGATTGTTTTTTACGCATAAACTGATGATAACAAGCACTTAGTAACGAACATTTGTCGTAAAATGTGATCACTTTTCATCTTTTTCAAGTATTTATTTCACATAGGAGGACACACAATGTGCCTCAGCAAGTTGTTCTTTCTTAAACACTAGTTTGAATTACCTGAAAATACATTTCATTTAGCTGAAGCTTTATCCAAAGCGACAAAAACAGTGCAATAAACCATAAGGAAACACCCTCTCCACTCACTCCGTATGTAGCCCTGTGTCTCTGTGCTGATTTCTCTGGTCGTGTGTCTTTAATTACCGAGAGATATTTAAGTTAATTCTGGGCGTCGGCTGCTCTGTGTGTGGTTAGAAACTGAGTGCTTATTTTATGGAGTTTTGTGTAACTCTACATCTGCAGATTATTACAGAGAGCTGAAGTCAGGACTCGCACTACCTGGGGACCAATACTGATTTAGAGTGAAGTCGAACCTCCTGCCAATCTGCCACTCCTGTCATGAGTGTAGAGCTAAATACATCTTTAAAAGCTAATCAGTATTTCTATAACAGAGATGATGAGTTTCTGTGTTCCTAAGATCTCAATCAAAACTCTGTCCTTTAAGTTTCATAACCAAGACGTGCAAACACATGACAACATGCTTTAAATGAAGCAGTGGAATATAGCATATAGAAATGAGAGAATAGTTTGCACTGAACCCCTCTTCATCCACTGCGTTCCCAGGATCTCGATGACCAATGAGAACGGACAAGGCACGCTGACGATCCGCGACGTGAAGGAGGCGGATCAGGGCGCCTACACCTGCGAGGCCATCAACGCCAAAGGACTCGTGTTCGGGATCCCCGACGGCGTGCTGACGCTCACCTCCTCTCCTAACCCAGGTACTTCCTCTCCTAACTTCCTCTCCTAACCCAGGTACCTCCTTTCCTAACCCAGGTACTTTTTAACCTTAACCCTGGTACTACTTCCGCTCCTAACCCAGGTACCTCCTCTCCTAACTTCCTCTCCTAACCCAGGTACCTCCTATCCTAACCCAGGTACTTCCTCTCCTAACTTCCTCTCCTAACCCAGGTACCTCCTCTCCTAACCCAGGCACTACTTCCTCTCCTAACTTCCTCTCCAAACTCAGGTACTTCCTCTCCTAACCCAGGCACTACTTCCTCTCCTAACCTCCTCTCCTAACCCAGGTACTACTTCCTCTCTAACCCTGGTACTTCCTCTCCTAACCCAGGTACTACTTCCTCTCTAACCCTGGTACTTCCTCTCCTAACCCAGGTACTACTTCCTCTCTAACCCCCTTTCTAACCCTCTTTCTAACCCCCTTTCTAACCCTCTTTCTAACCCCCTTTCTAACCCTCTTTCTAACCCCCTTTCCAACCCCCTTTCCAACCCTCTTTCTAACCCCTAACCCCCTTTCTAACCCTCTTTCTAACCCTCTTTCTAACCCCCTTTCTAGCCCTCTTTCTAATCACCTTTCTAACCCTCTTTCTAACCCTCTTTCTAACCCCCTTTCTAGCCCTCTTTCTAGCCCCCTTTCTAACCCCCTTTCTAACCCTCTCTCCAACCCTCTTTCTAACCCCTAACCCCCTTTCTAACCCTCTTTCTAACCCCCTTTCTAACCCTCTTTCTAGCCCCCTTTCTAACCCCCTTTCTAACCCCCTTTCTAACCTTCTTTCTAGCCCCCTTTCTAACCCCGTTTCTAACCCCCTTTCTAACCCTCTTTCCAACCCCCTTTCTAGCCCTCTTTCTAACCCCCTTTCTAACCCTCTTTCTAGCCCCCTTTCTAACCCCCTTTCTAACCCCCTTTCTAACCCTCTTTCTAGCCCTCTTTCTAACCCCCTTTCTAACCCTCTTTCTAGCCCTCTTTCTAACCCCCTTTCTAACCCTCTTTCTAACCCTCTTTCTAACCCTCTTTCTAGCCCCCTTTCTAACCCCCTTTCTAACCCTCTTTCTAGCCCTCTTTCTAACCCCCTTTCTAACCCTCTTTCTAGCCCTCTTTCTAACCCTCTTTCTAGCCCTCTTTCTAACCCCCTTTCTAGCCCCCTTTCTAGCCCTCTTTCTAACCCCCTTTCTAGCCCCCTTTCTAACCCCTGTGTTCCTCTGGCTCTGCAGGGAACTGTCCCTCGGGTCACTTCAGCATTCAGGGTCGCTGTGTTTCCTGTTTCTGTGCCGGACTCTCCAAGAACTGCAAAGGCACCGGACGCTACCGGAACCAGATCAGCCTGCGCTTCACCGAGGAGGAGGACTTCAAAGGTGCCGTGGATCCCAAACCTTAGACACTCACGACATCACAAGATCTAACAGAATACAAACGGAGACTTATAAGAGACCCTCCAGTTGCATTGCGGGTACAGAGACAGAACACTTGCGTCAAGTCCGCCAAGAGTAAATGTTTCTGTCTCAAGAATAACAGAATACCTATGCTAAATAAGACCCTATGCTAAATCAGACCCTATGCTAAATCAGACCCTATGCTAAATCAGACCCTATGCTAAATCAGACCCTATGCTAAATCAGACCCTATGCTAATGCAGCGGCTCGTCTGGTCTTCAACCTTCCCAAATTCTCCCACACCACACCGCTCCTCCGCTCCCTTCACTGGCTTCCAGTAACTGCTAGAATCCACTTCAAGACACTGGTACTTGCGTACCATGCTGCGAATGGATCTGGCCCTTCCTACATCCAGGACATGGTTAAACCGTACACCCCAGCACGTGCACTCCGCTCTGCATCAGCCAAACAGCTCGCTGCACCCGCACTGCGAGGGGGACCCAAGTTCCCGTCAGCAAAAACACGTGGGTTTGCTATCCTGGCTCCAAAATGGTGGAATGAGCTCCCCATTGAAATCAGGACAGCAGATAGCTTACACATCTTCCGACGCAAATTGAAAACTCATCTCTTTAGACTCCACTTCGAGCGATAAAATTACTAACAAAGCACTTATATACTAATAAAGGGCTGGCTTTTTAAATGCCAGTTGAGTAGCACTTGAAATGTTTGGCTCTATGAAACCTGATGTACTTATATGATTCTG
>NW_011358796.1:96208-98134 GCF_000735185.1 Notothenia coriiceps | reverse complement strand
TACCTGTGTGTGTACCTGTGTACCCTATGTGTTACCTGTTTACCTGTGTGTTTACCTGTGTGTGTACCTGTGTGTGTACCTGTGTACCTGTGTGTTGACCTGTTTACCTGTGTGTTTACCTGTGTGTTTACCTGTGTGTGTACCTGTGTACCCTATGTGTTACCTGTTTACCTGTGTGTTTACCTGTGTACCTTTGTGTTGACCTGTTTACCTGTGTGTTGACCTGTGTACCTGTGTGTTGACCTGTGTACCTTTGTGTTGACCTGTGTACCTGTGCTCCCTGTCTCAGGTGCGGGGGTCCGAGCAGCAGTTCTCCCTCTCTAACAGCAGGAACTCTGACACCATCACAGAGGGGATCTCTCAGAGAGGATCGGAGGTCTCGTACCGAGCCTTCAGCAGTCTCCCCAACGACGTGTACTACTGGCTGCTGCCCCCCAGCTTCAGGGGGGACAAGGTGAGGGGGGGGTCACCTGAGGAGACTCACTTTATGCTTCTTTTGTGTAGAGGTTATAGGAGCCAAAATGTTGATTTACTCTTTGATTGTATAATTATGCGTACAATATTGAATATTGGTTGTGGAGTGGAATAGGTTTGTTAATTAATGTCAATCAAGCGGTTAAACGAAACAGCTGATTGTCCTGTTATGATTTGAAATGAATACGAGTATGTCGAGTGCATTTTCCCGTCGACTACCGTTCTTGTTGGAAACTGTTCTGATCATATAAAGTAAAAAGGTTCAGTTTGACTGGACTGGCTTTGGTCTTCATTCCAAGCTTCTATTACATAACACATTCTGCTGCTTTTATAGTTTCATGATACAGGTGTTAAACCTCTCTGTCTCCCCCCCTCTGTCTCCTCCCCTCTGTCTCCTCCCCTCTGTCTCCCCCCTCTGTCTCCTCCCCTCTGTCTCCCCCCCCAGGTCACGGCGTACGGAGGCTCTCTAAGTTACACACTTCGCTTCGAGCCTCTTCAGCGCTCTCTGGCCATCGACGGGCAGCCGGACGTGGTGCTGCAGGGCAGCGGCATCTTCCTGGAGCATTTCTCCAAGACCAGACCCCAACCCAGGACCCCCAGCAGCGTCTCCGTCACCTTCAGAGAGGTGCGCTGCATTATATCATACTCACACTGAGGTGTAACACACCTTCAGAGAGGAGAGCTATCATTATCCACTCACCCTCACAGCAGAGAGTAATGAGAAAGAACACTTTGGTGAACTTCAGGTTTAATCGGAAGACAGTTGGTCAGTGAGACTTTATTTAGTGAGTCTAACTTATTCTACCCCCCCCCCCCCCCGCCGACAGTCGTCATGGCGACGCGCTGACGGACAGCCCTGCACTCGGGAACATCTTCTGATGGCGCTGGCCGACGTCTCCGTCTTCATGATCCGAGCCTCGTACTCCGACCTGATGGCAGAGAGCAGGTAGGAGACACTCTTCAGTCTGACCCTCCATAGAGAATGCATGTGTAATATGGGTGATTACTAAGTGTGTGTGTGTGTGTGTGTGTGTGTGTGTGTGTGTGTGTGTGTGTGTGTGTGTGTGTGTGTGTGTGTGTGTGTGTGTGTGTGTGTGTGTGTGTGTGTGTGACAGTATCTCGGACATCAAGATGGACGTGGCGGTCCCTCACTCCACAGGGAACGAGAGAGCTCTGGAGGTGGAGGAGTGCTCGTGTCCTCAGGGGTACACCGGACCCTCCTGCCAGGTAACAAGCACACCTTAGACTGGAGGGGTACCACTGGTTTAGAAAGACCCACTGGGAACAAGTGGAACAAGACATCACAGACACAAACGGCATAGACAAATGAGAAACAAAAGTACTATATCTCTCTGCTTCCTGTCTGTCTCTCACCTGTCTCTCTGCTTCCTGTCTGTCTCTCACCTGTCTCTCTGCTTCATGTCTGTCTCACCTGTCTCTCACCTGTCTCTC
>NW_011358796.1:82166-96191 GCF_000735185.1 Notothenia coriiceps | reverse complement strand
ACAACATGTGCATGTTGTATTGTACATGTATATGTACAATACAACACATGTCAATCAAATGTGCATGTTGATTTACATGTTATTATACACATTCACCTGTCTCTCACCTGTCTCTCACCTGTCTCTCACCTGTCTTTCTCACCTGTCTCTCACCTGTCTCTCACCTGTCTCTCTGCTTCCTGTCTGTCTCTCACCTGTCTCTCTGCTTCCTGTCTGTCTCACCTGTCTCCTACCTGTCTCTCACCTGTCTCCCTGTGTTTGCAGGAGTGTGATGTGGGCTACACTCGCTCCAGCTCCGGTCTCTACCTGGGAACCTGCGACAGGTGTGACTGCAACGGACACGCTAACGGCTGCGACTCGGAGACGGGTCGCTGTCTGGTGAGTCTTCATCTTCGTCTTCCTCTTCGTCTTCTTGTCTGTGACCTCTGTGGAGCTTTGATCAGAGCACAGGAATGCACTAATGGCTTCCTGGCATATCTGAACATGTGGAAACACATCAACTGTTCCATGGATCTCACGTATGTGTGTGTGTGTGTGTGTGTTGTGTGTGTGTGTGTGTGTGTGTGTGTGTGTGTGTGTGTGTGTGTGTGTGTGTGTGTGTGTGTGTGTGTGTGTGTGTGTGTGTGTGTGTGTGTGTGTGTGTAGCAGTGTCTCCATAACACCGTGGGGCCCAGGTGTGAGCGCTGTCAGACTGGTTTCTATGGCAACCCGGTGACGGGCGGTGCTCAGGCCTGTCAGCCGTGTCCGTGTCCTGGAACAGCTTCGAGCAACCAGTGAGTTCACTTTCTGTATGTCTAATGTCAAAACGTAGAAACCGTGTTAACGTCAGTAGTGAAGGGGGGATTTTAGACTCTGCAGACCGTTGCCTATAAAACTACAGGAGAGGGAACACCACAGAAGAAGAACAAGGGCCTCTTTAATTGTAATTTAAAAAATAACTGTGTTAACGTCAGTAAAGAAGTGAGGAGTGTGTTCACCTGTGTGTTTACCTGTCTGTTTACCTGTGTGTTTGCCTGTTTACCTGTGTGTTTACCTGGGTGTTTACCTGTGTGTTTACCTGCCTGTTTACCTGGGTGTTTACCTGTGTGTTTACCTGTCTGTTTACCTGTGTGTTTACCTGCCTGTTTACCTGTTTACCAGTGGGAGAGAACACAGGGATTTAGGCTTTGCAGACCGTTTACATGCACTAACATCTATAGAACCACAGAAGCAGAACAGGGCCTCTTTAATGCCAGCAATGAACTTCATGCATGTTCCTTTTTCTGCACAGATTCTCTTCCACCTGTCACCTGGAGGCTGACGGTCAGCCCACCTGTGATAACTGCCCCCCCGGGTACACCGGCCGGAACTGTGAAAGGTAAGAACCCCCCCCCCTTGCTTCGTCTCTCTCTTTTTGCCGTTCTCTGATGGTCATCTGGACAATGTTTGGGTTACTGGGCTGGCACCATGGTCAGGTGGGGGCTGGCAGGAGCATCCAGGGGTGTCATCACAGGTGAAGCATGGCTGTGGTCGTGATGGGAGGGGGCGTCAGTCCAGGAATTGGAAATGTAAAACCCTTCTGAAGTTTGTTGCTGGTGGGGTTTGTTTTCTTGGAGTTATAGACCCTTTGTCAGCCAAAGACACGTCATCACTGCACCACTCATTGATTTGCAAAATACAGCTCGACTTTTAGCGGCTCTGGTTAAATGGACACTCCCATCAGCGGTGAAGTTAGTCTAAGGTTGGATAGTGGATATGATCCGTGTCATTCTTCTGCTGTCCTTTGTCCTTTGCTTCCCTCCTTTAAGCTTTCTCAGAGGTTGCTTTCTGCTTCGCGCTTGGCTGGTAGCGACATGTTTGAAGGTGTTGTTGTGATTTTGGTCTGTGCACAGAACGATTGTATTTTCTGGGTTTCTACGACATAAATGTAGTCGTGGCATTTATGAGGACTCCTGTCCGGCTGATCAATCTTTGCTGCTCCAAAAGGGCAAAGATGACGAGGTGTTTTTGGGTGTAAGACGCAACTTATGAAATGATTCTAACGTCTGAAACCTGACTGTGCTGTTTTGACATTAAGAGAAGAGAAGCTGCCTGCAGACAGTTGTGACGACCCCTTCCTGGAGAAGCAGATAGAGGGCCTGCTGCCTGTGGGATGTGGAGCTGAAGCTGTGTTTAACTTCAGCTGGGAGAAACAGATCTTCCCGTACGGCAGTGGAGATGATGATGAGACCGCGGGAACAACCGTCCTCCCTTCACAGACTTTATTTTCTGCCGCAATCCACCACCGCACCACTCGTGAAACTAAATCAACCGGGGTGGGCGATGTCTCCGTCGCTCCCAACAGATTATCCCCCAGGATCCCCACTCGCTTCACCCCCAGTCCAGAGATCAGACACTCCAGCTTACAGCAGCTTCTGAGGATGCACCTGAACACCTTCAACAAGCGTCTGAGCATGCTGGAGAGCAACACGCTGGACATGAAGGACAGCATTCACCGCATGGAGGACCAGCAGCTGCAGCTCAGCTCCAACCTGAGGGAGCTCATCGCCATCCAGTCGGTCGGGGAGAAGAACACGAAGGTAGGCGAACTGGAGAAGGGCTACACGGACATGGACGCCCGTCTGAGCAGACTAGAGGGGCGTCTGGAGATCCTGATCGACGGCTTCACGGCGCTGGCTCAGGAGATGAACAGGATGAAACGAGCTAGACATGTTTCTCGATCAATACCAGAAAAGAGGGATCCGCCTTTACCGGCTACCCTCCTTCCTTTGTCGCTGTACCCAATGCATGGAGTTAAACCCACAGAACCACCGTTTACCAGCAGAGCCACGGTGCCGAAAAGCATACCGACCCCAGGACTACCAGCAGACAAACCAAATACTGCACGACAGAGAGTGAGGAAACTCAAATCAGCAAGTAAAGCCTCGACAAGGACTACCCTGAGTAGACCTAGGACTACTTCACAATCTGCATCTAAATCTAAAACTACAGTGAAGCCTAACACAAAGTTGACTGCAGGTAGGAGGTCCGCTGTGACCGCTAAACAAGTTCCAAGCCAAGCAAAACCAAAGCAAGTTAAAGGAGCGATTACTACATTTCAACTGGAGCCACCATCTCACAAAGCAAAGCCCGATCAGGCCAAACGAAAGGATTCACCCCCCATCAGACGCAACGGACGTCACAAGGCGTTTAGATCCGATGCACCGGTTCCCAAGAAGGTTCAGGAGCGTGGGAAGAGTCCGGAGGGCGAGTCAAAGAGGTCACACAACGGTGGGGAAAAGACGGAGGACAATTCTTACAAGTTGGTTTCTCAAAATACCAGGAAGAAAACGGCCTCAACCACGAAACCGACCACCACGAAGAAGACGTCCAACGCCACGGTGAAAAGGACGACTTCTTCTAAAACCAAGAAGAAGGCCAACACGACGGTCAAAAGGAAACCAACTCCTCCTAAAGCCAAAGCTGCCACTGCAAAGAGACTAACTAAGAAACCTGAGCAGAAGAAAAAGAAGACTAAATCTCAACCTGGGGTTTTGGACCTCCTGCAGCTTTTACAGGGAAATTACAAGTCAGGGAAGAAGGGGAGGAACCAGGACGGGTCTCTCCATGTTGTCCTGGGAAGGCTGGCCATTCCCATCAGGATCATCCCCGACGACTAAGGAATACTCCTCCATCTGTATATATCTCCTTATATTTATGTTTTGTACTGCAACCTTGTATTTTGAACTTAATGAAGGGACTCCTTGGTGTTATTGGAAAAGGGGCTTTCAAGATATTTAATGCCACCCTGTTTATTTTGAGGAGTTTTTTATGATGAACTGTTTCCCAGAATCCTGCCATGAAGAGATCGCCGATTGTCTTGTGTTTCATTTGTTCGCATTGGTGCTTTATATGCGTTGTCTGTTGTGTTATGGCCAGACTACCTCAAGGTGGACACGTTCTTTTCTGCATTTTTCTGTAAGCAATATGAACTGAATAACTGTGTTAGTCCAGGTTTAAGAAGAACATTCGTTAAAGGTTATATTTCCAAACAAAATTAACAATTGAACATCCCGCTACTTGCTGCAATACTAAATGAATGCAACCATTGGAAAAGATTGACATTGATGGTCCCCAGAGGACGAATTCATGTCCAATACTTTCCTTTATGCTAAACTATGGTATTTGTGATCAAATGCATACCTTGGTCGCGCTAGAAGAAAAGGCACATCTAAAAACAACTGGATTCATCTTCTGGGCCCAGGAGTTCAAAACTTTTAATCCCTATCTGATCAGATCAGATTTGGATTTTGGGGAGTTCAAAACCAAAAAACAGGATTAGGATCACTTTGATATCCGATCAGATCAGGAAATCCAATCCAAGCTTTAATCTGGATCAAATCTTCAAAACGGGTAGTTCAAACCGACAACACAGGATTGGGATCAGTTTGATCCCAAAAAACTGGATTATCCTGATCCCACCAGAGGGGTGGATTTCCAGTGGATTACCAGAGCAAAATGTACTGTACCATTTATTTAAAAATATGTTTCAATATAAATAAGATGGCAAAGTTTGTTAACTGAAATAATACACAATTTTTAGCCTTCATGGGAAATACATTTTATTTTTCATTTTTTGGTCACGTTTGTTGTGGCCTATTTTGTTTTCAACCAAATGTTGATGACATAAATGTTTATGCTCATGAAAATATCACAGCAAAGATTGTCAATCACAAATGTAATTTAAATTAAAGAAAAAATACCTTCAACAAAAAAAAAGTCCATCATGTCATCACCTTTCAAAAGTAATTGCGGACAATAGATGTCTGCAATGTGGTCTCTTGTCTTCCTTGTATTATTTTTCATGTCCCTAGATGGCGATCGGTAGTTCATCTTGAAAAGTCGTAATCTGGATCAGGCTGATCCTGAATTGCTTTGAACTCCAGGGACAACATCTGGCCGACTTGTCTGATCCTGGATCACAACAAATGGGATTTCAAAATCTGATCGGATCTGATTGAGATTAAAGGTTTTGAACTCCTGGGCCCTGGGGACCATGAATAGTATGTTTTATGGCATGGCTAGCAGTTTTCTGGACCAATCATTAAATGTAACCCCCCCCCCCCCCCGACCAAAGTTTGATCTATCTGAGAATCAGTCCCATCCTCAGCACAGGGGGAAATGTGTCATCAATGCATCGACACAGTTTCCAAGAAATCTGACTTCAAATGTTTTTTCAGATTGTTAATGTCCATGTTGATCTCTAGCTGTGTGTCCGTTCTTAGTAGGAACAGTTGTTTGTGTCTTCAAGACCATTTCTATTGTGTTGTATTTTCCATTTCCCTTTGTAATGACATGTTTCCTTGTCTCTATAAACGACCCTGTCTGTAAGGTTAACCGATCCATAGAAACTGTTGTAGGAGTTAGTTAGTTAAGGTTCCCTAAAGCTCATATCATGGCTGTCCTGCTGACGCACGGCGCCCCCCAGAGGACAGGTGAGGTAAGACGGACATCAGCTGGGCGTGGAGAAGCATCGCTCTGGTGGCAGTGTGTAGTTTGCTTGCTTTGCTTTCTCGCCATATCAGGAACTTTATCGTTAGCAGCTCAGCGTGTTCCTCGACGCTCTTTATTTCACTCCTCTGTCCTTCCTTCTGATATCAGTTCAATGTTTGAGTTAAGGTGATGTTTCTGTTGCTGTGAAGGTGCTGCTCAGTATATCAGACTGATACAAGAGATGGGATCAACCTCTGAGGCATGTTGGGGGTTTTAGCAGCGGCTGTGCTTCATCCGTCTCCAGGCAAAGGGTGTTATTTCTGGGAAAGCTGTTTGTGATCTGGGTGTAACCATGACAACCCAGGCTCACGGCATCTTGTGTTGTAGTCACGAAATACATTTAATCTATTGATCCGTGTTCACCAACATGATTTTCCCATTTTTTCAAGGTATTTCTATTGGTAGTATGTTTCGTGCCTGCGTCTTTTTGTCCGCTCGGGTCTTGGAAGACCGGAAGCTGTGGGGTTCATGAAAACATGTTCTTACTCAATATCAAGCCGCGATTATTGTTTTTATTTTTAAATTCTATAATGTCGGACTTTTTTTGCTGTCCGTGAGGAAAAGCAATGGCTCAGAGCCTCAGGATACTGAAACTGTTTTATCTTGTGTTCATTGATTTGTAAAATACAGCTCGACTTTTAGCGGCTCTGGTTAAATGGACACTCCCATCAGCGGTGAAGTTAGTCTAAGGTTGGATAGTGGATTGTGTTCCTTCTAATTTGTTATTATTTGCTGCAGGCACGAAACACACTACCAATAGAAATACATTGCTTCTAAAATCGTTCTGTGTGATATGAAAAAAATGGGAAAATCTTGTTGGTGAACTCGAATCAATAGATTACATTTCGTGACGATAACACGAAGTGCCGTGAGACTGGGTGTGACCATGAGGCTAAGAGCTCTGACAGGATGGAACAGTTTCAAAGCTTGGATGTTATTTGTCTGAATGACTCAGTCCTTTGTTCTTGGTTGAAGATAACCCCCCAAAGGACAAGTGTTGTACGTCCTGCAGACTCCCCAGCTTCCTGCCTCATTGTTAAAAACATGTTTCCTCTTTAACCGGAAATATTTGCTCATGCACGATGTCTTGTTTTTATTTTCAGATGTGCTGCAGGATACAACGGCAACCCCCCGCTGGGACAGAGATGCACCGTCGGCAACAACGAAGTCAACGGTACAAACTGATTCAGGAACATTTTAATATTCGTTTTCGGTAACACTTTAGATTAAGGTACAAATATTCACCATCAACCATTTGCTCATTACCATATTAGAGACAAACTATTAGCTTATTGGTTATGAACGAGACTTCACTTTAGATTAGGGAACATGTTCTGAGTTAGAAACACATCCTTTTGAGTTATTTAGACACAATTAACACTTATAGTCTCATGTCTTGTTACATAAGAATAGATCATATGTGTTAAGTGTTATTATGGGAGAATTACTATTCTTGTGGTACTGCTGCCTTACTAGGCCCTTATTGAGCTTATTGAGACCAAACTCATGCAACAACATGTACATGTACAATACAACATGTACATGTACACAAATGTACATGGTATTGTACAGTATATGTACAATACAACATGTACATGTACAATACAACATGTACATGTACAATACAACATGTACATTACAACATTACAGTACAATACACACAGACATAATGTACATGTACAATACAACATGTACATGTACAATACAACATGTACATGTTGTATTGTACATGTACATGTTGTATTGTACATGTTGTATTGTACATGTACATGTTGTATTGTACATGTACATGTTGTATTGTACATGTTGTATTGTACATGTATATGTACAATACAACATGTACATGTACAATACAACATATACATGTACAATACAACATGTACATGTACAATACAACATATACATGTACAATACAACATGTACATGTACAGTTATTGTATTCATGTTTGTCAATCAACATGTAATGTACAAGATACAACGTACATGTTGTATTGTACATGTTGTATTGTACATGTACATGTTGTATTGTACATGTACATGTTGTATTGTACATGTTGTATTGTACATGTATATGTACAAGTACATGTACAATACAACATATACATGTACAATACAACATGTGCATGTTGTATTGTACATGTATATGTACAATACAACATGTACATGTACAATACAACATATACATGTACAATACAACATGTGCATGTTGTATTGTACATGTACATGTTGTATTGTACATGTTGTATTTACAGTACATGTTGATGTAATGTACATGTTGTATTGTACATGTTGTATTGTACATGTATATGTACAATACAACATATACATGTACAATACAACATGTGCATGTTGTATTGTACATGTATATGTACAATACAACATGTACATGTACAATACAACATGTACATGTACAATACAAAATGTACATGTACAATACAACATGTACATGACCAATACAACATGTACATGTTGTATTATACATGTACATGTACAATACAACATGTACATGACCAATACAACATGTACATGTACAATACAACATGTACATGTATAATACAACATGTACATGACCAATACAACATGTACATGTTGTATTGTACATGTATATGTACAATACAACATGTACATGTATAATACAACATGTACATGTACAATACAACATATACATGTACAATACAACATGTACATGTACAATACAACATGTACATGTACAATACAACATGTACAACAACTTCCTTACTTGCAACAAATCAGCACTAATTAGAGGGTTATTGAGGAAAGACTCTAAACTAATGGCTTATTACTTGTAGAATGTGGTCATGCAGAATAAGGATTTAATAAGTGTTTTATAATAACTAATAAAGAGCCAATGTACTGCTAACATGCATGTTATTTAACAACTAGTTGATGGTGAATGTGCGTACCTTAATATAAAGCGTCACCTCGTTTCTTTAACGAGGCGAGAGTTGGTGACGTTCTGCTTCCTGTTCCAGGTAACTGCTATAACTGCGACCAGAGAGGAAGAGAGAGCTGTGCTGGAGGCGTGTGCCGCTGCAAGGTGAGCCGCTGCCTTATTCTCAAAGTCAGCTTTAGAGCCAGTCTTTCACTTTGTGAGAACAGACAGAGAGAAAGGTTATTCTCAAAGTCAGCTTTAGAGCCAGTCTTTCACTTTGTGAGAACACACAGAGAGAAAGGTTATTCTCAAAGTCAGCTTTAGAGCCAGTCTTTCACTTTGTGAGAACAGACAGAGAGAAAGGTTATTCTCAAAGTCAGCTTTAGAGCCAGTCTTTCACTTTGTGAGAACAGACAGAGAGAAAGGTTATTCCCACAATCCAGAATACAAACATACAAATATATATAAAAATATATATATACCATATCAACAGATACATTTATACATATGCACACATTAAGACATACATACAAGCACACATGTACCTTCTGTATCCTCCTTCAGATGCAGACTGTGATGGACTGAGAGGGTTTCTTTTTTTAAGATGAGAGGGGAGGAGAGGAGATGAGATTGAGAGGAGATGAGATTGAGAGGAGAGGAGAGGAGAGGAGATGAGAGGAGAGGAGATGAGAGGAGAGGAGAGATGAGAGGAGAGATGAGATGAGAGGAGATTGAGATGAGATGAGAGGAGATTGAGAGGAGAGGAGATGAGATGAGAGGAGATGAGATGAGAGGAGAGGAGAGGAGATGAGAGGAGATGAGATTGAGAGGAGATGAGATTGAGAGGAGAGGAGATGAGAGGAGAGGAGATGAGATGAGAGGAGAGGAGATGAGAGGAGATGAGAGGAGATGAGAGGAGAGATGAGATGAGAGGAGATTGAGATGAGATGAGAGGAGAGGAGATGAGATTGAGAGGAGATGAGATTGAGAGGAGAGGAGAGGAGATGAGATTGAGAGGAGATGAGATTGAGAGGAGAGGAGAGGAGATGAGAGGAGATGAGATGAGAGGAGAGATGAGATGAGATGAGAGGAGATTGAGATGAGATGAGAGGAGATTGAGAGGAGAGGAGATGAGATGAGAGGAGATGAGATTGAGAGGAGATGAGATTGAGAGGAGAGGAGAGGAGATGAGAGGAGAGGAGAGGAGATGAGATTGAGAGGAGATGATATTGAGAGGAGATGAGATTGAGAGGAGAGGAGAGGAGATGAGAGGAGAGGAGAGGAGAGGAGATTGAGAGGAGATTGAGAGGAGAGGAGATGAGAGGAGAGGAGATGAGATTGAGAGGAGAGGAGATGAGATGAGAGGAGAGGAGATGAGATTGAGAGGAGATTGAGAGGAGAGGAGATTGAGAGGAGAGGAGAGGAGATGAGAGGAGAGGAGAGGAGATGAGATTGAGAGGAGATGATATTGAGAGGAGATGAGATTGAGAGGAGAGGAGATGAGATTGAGAGGAGATGATATTGAGAGGAGATGATATTGAGAGGAGATGAGATTGAGAGGAGAGGAGATGAGATTGAGAGGAGATGAGATTGAGAGGAGAGGAGAGGAGAGGAGATGCATATTGAAGTATGCTTGTTGTGTGCATGTGTTCTCCTCCTGAATGTGTACATCTCTTGTTTGTTTGTATCTTTGATCAGCTCTACTCTTCTCCTTGTACCAGTGTCATGAGAATAAAGGATTATATTCTATTCTATGTTAGATGTAGTTACANGAGAGGAGAGGAGATGAGATGAGAGGAGAGGAGATGAGATTGAGAGGAGATTGAGAGGAGAGGAGATTGAGAGGAGAGGAGATTGAGAGGAGAGGAGATGAGAGGAGAGGAGAGGAGAGGAGAGGAGATGAGAGGAGAGGAGAGGAGATGCTTATTGAAGTATGAATGATTGTTGTGTGCATGTGTTCTCCTGCTGAATGTGTACATCTCTTGTTTGTTTGTATCTTTGATCAGCTCTACTCTTCTCCTTGTACCAGTGTCATGAGAATAAAGGATTATATTCTATTCTATGTTAGATGTAGTTACATGTGTGTTATGTCTTGTGTTTAGATGAACGTTGAGGGCCCGTCCTGCTCCACCTGNACACATGAGAAGGCTCTAGATACCACAGAGACCTGGTAATGACACAATGAGAAGGACTAGATACTACAGAGACCTGGTAATGACACAATGAGAAGGCTCTAGATACCACAGAGACCTGGTAATGACACAATGAGAAGGACTGGATACTACAGAGACCTGGTAATGACACAATGAGAAGGACTAGATACTACAGAGACCTGGTAATGACACAATGAGAAGGACTGGATACTACAGAGACCTGGTAATGACACAATGAGAAGGACTAGATACTACAGAGACCTGGTAATGACACAATGAGAAGGCACTAGATACTACAGAGACCTGGTAATGACACAATGAGAAGGACTAGATACTACAGAGACCTGGTAATGACACAATGAGAAGGACTAGATACTACAGAGACCTGGTAATGACACAATGAGAAGGACTAGATACTACAGAGACCTGGTAATGACACAATGAGAAGGACTGGATACTACAGAGACCTGGTAATGACACAATGAGAAGGCTCTAGATACTACAGAGACCTGGTAATGACACAATGAGAAGGACTAGATACTACAGAGACCTGGTAATGACACAATGAGAAGGACTGGATACTACAGAGACCTGGTAATGACACAATGAGAAGGACTGGATACTACAGAGACCTGGTAATGACACAATGAGAAGGACTGGATACTACAGAGACCTGGTAATGACACAATGAGAAGGACTGGATACTACAGAGACCTGGTAATGACACACTGAGAAGGACTGGATACTACAGAGACCTGGTAGAGGTCACTTGTTTGTTTCAGAGCGAATGCATGATGCATCCAAACCACTGAGCACATCCTCCAGAGATGGACTGATGTCTGCAGGAAAACACTGCTGATATTCAGAGTTCCTTCAGTGCTAATGCATGGATTACGTGTGTACTTGAATCCTTGAAGGCATTGTTTCCTACCTTAAGAAAGTGCAACAAAAATGACCCTTGACCTTTGTCTCAAAGTGCGACATGTTTGAGCCTACGAATACGCTTTAAAGGTCTTTGAATTTGAGGTTTAAGAAAGTGCCTACCAGGTCACAAAAACACAAGCAAATAAAATACAATCTTCATGGGTTAAGAACATGAGGCAATAGAGAAGACTCCACAGCCTGTCTTCTATGGACAGGGTTCCTTCCACTTACTGCAAAGATAGCAAGGAATCCACAATGTGTGTCAGAGTTGATCATCTCTCTAGCACCACAATCAGCCCAACACTGTTCAAATACATATATAACTTAGGGTAAAGGAGGACTGAGTCTCATCAGTCAGACGCCATTCAGACTCTTTCCCATCACTTTTTCAAAGTGAACCAAACGTCCGATCAGAATAATAAGTGCTGAATCAATCACAAACTCCTGTCCTCCTGGGTTCTCCTGCAGGTTTCCACCGTCTTCACTCCAGGGAACTTCCAGGGCTTCGCTCTGGTGAACCGTCAGCGCACCAACCGAATCTCCAGCGGCTTCACCGTGGAGGTTTCCACCGAGGGCACGCAGCTGTCCTACACCAGCTTCGACTACCTGGGCCAGGAGCCGCACTACTGGCAGCTGCCCGACGCCTACCAGGGGGACAAGGTGAGTCCCTGAGAAACCAGTGACCCCCCACTGTGAGGGGGGGAGCTTCTGCATCAATGGAGACTCAGAGAGACACGGGAGAGCTGGAGCTCTGATGGAAACACTGAGGGTTTATTTGGAGCTTCGGCCGGAAGGTCTCTACCCCAGAATATAGCACACTGATACACTCAGTGACCCGCAGACCACTCTCCCCTTCCTCCTTCCTCTGCTCTAATCTGTCTTCTCAAGCTTCAGCAGCTCCCCTGCCTCTCATCCTCTTAACTCGGGGTGAAAAGCCATGAAAGACTTAATGACCCGAGTGTTCACTTTCATTATTCGGCTCTCACTGGAATGTAACTTGCAGATGGCTAACCGTGTCTTTAATAATGAGCGAGGAGACACCAGCTACCTTTAGGATGTTTATCTGAGGGTCTTTACACACATTTACTTCTGTTGTCACGTCATCATTAATCAATGAACTCAACATAGATACGGGAAAACATGAGATTTCGATGCAGTACACACAGCTGGCTGACGATTAGCATTAATGCTAACATAACATTGGAAGTGCCAAGTTAACACAATTAGCATCAACATAATTTATTAGCACACATATTTAACAGCTGTTTCCAATGACTGTTGCCGGTATGTGTGCGTCAGGGTGCAGCAGAGAATCTAATAATAGTGAGCTCTATGAACTTCCTCTAGTGCTAAAGAAACTACGGCAAGCCTTTATGGACAAACAGCCGTAACTCATCCCTCTGTTTCTCTGTGTTCGACTGGTTTTCCCTGCAGAAGGAGTCTTCCTCTGCTCGCGGCAAACGAGCGGAGCAGGTACAGTCCGTCCTGATGCACTTTAGTGTCTGTTTGGAACTGTTTGCATGTTAGTAATTCCTCCTGCTGTTGTTGTTGTTGTTGTTGTTGTGCAACAAACTGAACGTCCTGCATTGCTCTAAGAACATGGTGCATGCCAGGGAGGGGAGGAGAAAGGTTGTTGTTGTGAATGGCGATAAAAAAACACTCACAATGAGCTGACCGTGGAGAATTGATGTTACTGGGATCATTTTGAATATCCAGCATTAGCGGCTTATTTTGTAACACGACATTTCCTGATCCTGGTCAAATACAGTTCACAATGAGTTCTCCTGCTAATTACTAGATCTGATTCATCTAGATATCCCTTCTTATTTCAAGACATCTCACCAAGCTGATGTTCACTTGTTCTATTGGCAGACCTTTGGACTTATTTCCAGTGACAACAGCTTGTTTTCATTATTGTTGAACTTGTTTTTGGAGCAGCACTTGTTGCAGTGTGATCTACAGCAGCTGCAGCTCGCCGGCCGCTCACATTTCTTTCTGCCTGGCCTCACGGCAGCCATGTGCACAGATCCATCATCAATGCTCCGTTTAATAACTTCACACCGTTTCACGCTGCTCCAACAACACGGCCGAATACCGAGAGCCCAGTGATAGGGAAGGGGATCAAAGAGAGACCTGAATGAGACTCATCAGAGAGGGGAGGGGGAGGGGGGGGCTCAGCGTAGAGCTAGGTCTGGTAGAGCTGCTCAGGTATCTACTCTAACCGTCCTGTATGGTGAACAACCAGCTGATCGCACTGTTTACTGCAGAGAGTCATTAAAGCTGCAAACCGTTAGAGGACTCCTGCTGACTCTTTAAAACGTCTTAACGAGGTGTAAACATATCTTAATTGGTGGTTAAATATCTGAATTGCAAAGATAGTATGTAGGATTGTATAAGTATTTGTTTGAATTGTCAAATCTCAAAAAGGATAAGGAACATCTCAGGTATCTGATTCATCCTGTAGACGTGCACATTGAAACTGTTAAATTAATAATATGAGAGAGAGAGAGAGAGAGAGAGAGAGAGAGAGAGAGAGAGAGAGAG
>NW_011358796.1:72632-81961 GCF_000735185.1 Notothenia coriiceps | reverse complement strand
TCATTAACTAAAAGTTGCCCATTATCAAAACATTATAACATACTGTAAATCAGGGGTGTCAAACTCAATTTCATCACGGGCCACATCAGCATGAAGGTTGCACTCAAAAGGCCGGTTGTAACTTTNCATTATAACATACTGTAAATCAGGGGTGTCAAACTCAATTTCAACAATAAAAACGTTCTATGGATGCTAGTTATTACGAAGATTAATTCAGGAAATTGCGTCCATAGAACGTTTTTATTGTTGAAATTGAGTTTGACACCCCTGATTTACAGTATGTTATAATGTTTTGATAATGGGCAACTTTTAGTTAATGAATGGTATCGGGCCGCATCATTTGGGTTATTTTTGACATCATATTCTTGACACCTTACTTTTGACATTTGAATACCGGTTCACAAAGCTGATATTTGGATTTTGGAATGATTTAGTTTCTTGTTTTCAGGTGGAACCAAACAGCATCTCCGTGCGTGCTTTTGGAAAATGTTTGCCGGACACTCTCACCTTACCTCATATGGCTTCAAAATGTTTAAAAATGATCAAAATGTAATTAAATGAAACCCCAGGAATAGCCACATTAATGTTAATACATGCTCAGAGAGATACAAACCAATGATGAAAGCACACATTAGACAACACATACAGTCACACAATATGAGATATGGTATCATAAACATCTTAGACCTGCTCAGTGAGTTTATGAAGCTTTAATGTCTGTTTTTGTTCATTTCTTCCGCGTACTACTAATTCATTAGATATGCTCATGCAAGTTTAATTGTCTCCTCAGGCTGTGTATTGATTCTAACAGTGTTTTTATACAATGATTTATTTGGTGGATAAAAAGTCTGTGAATGTTCAGTGGTTGCAAGGGAATATTGGATTTAGGGATTAATACAGATCAAAACAGAAAGGGATATTATTTAGCTGCTATAGTTTGTTTTTCTA
The DNA here is from genome assembly GCF_000735185.1 of Notothenia coriiceps. Classification (NCBI taxonomy): domain Eukaryota; kingdom Metazoa; phylum Chordata; class Actinopteri; order Perciformes; family Nototheniidae; genus Notothenia; species Notothenia coriiceps. Next base: position 81,013 of record NW_011358796.1, on the reverse strand, counting down.
TACTTGTTTAAATCCTCAAAGTAGTGTGAAATTGTACATGTTTTTCATAAAAAGTAGGCCACTCTTGCTATGCTACAGAGGGTGAGATGTTTGTATTGGAGTGAATGGGTTAGAATAGCTAGATTAAATGAATGAAGTGGCTCCAGTGGATTTCTTCCTGGCACCAAAGGATGAAACCTAATCACACATGACATTACATTACATGTCACTTGTTAGACGCTTTTATTCAAAGCGACATACTACTCACTGGTACATACTCAATACTGTGGGCAATCCCTACAGGAGCAATTTGGGGTGAAGTGTCTCAGGGACACAACGACATGCTGACTGCAGTGGGGTTTGAACCTGTGACCCCCTGATCCGAACACCAACGCACAACCCACTGCGCCACACAATTGCGGCACAAAGCAAGGGCTTGCACTTTCTGCTTTGCACCGCCTTCCAGCTATTTAAAGGCTGGATATACTTGTAAGGACTCAAAGACTCACCTTAGAGGGGGAGAGGGGGATTGTTTGGCAGGTTTCTGAGGCCTCCAGCCCACCCAGAAGTAGGATCTCATTTTCTTTGGGCTGGTGGACAGTCAGCAATTCCACCATCTTTGGCAGGTCTGGAGACACCGATGCCAGTTTCTGTCGGAGCACATTGACAGTGTGAGATGATCAAAAGAAAAAGCTTTTTCAAAACTGAACATAATGCATGCTGTGTGCTTCCAACACATAATTATAAAATTATTTCTGGGAGAAGTCTTCAGCCATGTGCCATGCTGCCAACCGCCAGCTGCAAACGCTGCACATCATCCAAACCAATCAGCCCTCTAATTCTGGGTAATGATCTTGACTCCATGGCAACTGAGCCGATGATTATAATGTGAAATACAGATTTCCTGGGAGATTAAAAGTAGGCGGGAAAAAAAAGGGATGAAGATTAGGCTCACCTTGATGCTTTTGTCGTCGCGATAGTCTGTTTTCTGAGGGTCCAGATTCACAAAGCAGATCTGAGGGAGACAAAAAGAGAGGGACAAACTCAATGGGGAGATTGTACTTCAGTCAAACAATTATGAATTCCGATTTTTCCAACTAATATCGTAATTGTGATGTGATTCATTGTTGCATTATTATTCTCATTGAAAAATATAGTGCAATATCATGGTGTAACTTTCTTAAGAGGATCTGTATCGAACAAATGTGTTTTTGTTAAGTCTGTATACGATTTGTATACCAAGACATCTCAGCAGCTGAACAATACTTCATTCAAATTTGACTTTTAACACATATTCAAAGAGGCCTCATTATGCTTTTGGGAGTTTCTCTTTCCTGTAGTGTGTCATATAGGTTTTTGTGCATCTAACCCACATGTGTCAAACTCAAGGCCCGGGGGCCAAATCCGGCCCGTGGTGGATTTAATTTCGTCCCGCAGGATAATTTCTAATTCCTATTAGATCTGGCCCGCCGGTATATTGCACCTTCACTCCATCCTGAGGGTCTCCTCAGCTCAGAGCCTGAGCCCAAACATTGATGACCTTGCACCCAAGATGAGATGCCAAGTCTCTGAACTAGCATCACAGAGCAGCACACTGAGTTCAATGGATGTTTCCTTCTGGACTTTTTCTCTCACGACAACAGGGCATGTTTGGTTTGTTCTTTGAGGGAAATAGTTTTGTTGAAGCTGTTGTTGGCCTGTGGAGAAATGTAATCATAAGAAATGACTCTGGAAAAGCTGCAGATAGAGCCATAAGAAATGAATGAACTGATTATTTAATGTTTAATGTTGTTTTTATAGGCAATCATTTAAGCTTTGTTAGTTCCAGGTTTAATATGTGCAATAAGTTCATTTCAATAAGTTCTGCAATAAACATTGAACCAGTCCGGCCCTCCACTAGTACCCATTTATTTGATTTTGGCCCACTGTGTATTTGAGTTTGACATCCCTGGTCTAAATGGTCTGTAAAACCTCAAATCCCTGTGATCCCCCCAGAGGGACTTTCTCTCCCACACACTCCCCCAGAGAGCAATATGTGTCCTCTTTAAAAAAAATACTGTGTTTCTTGCAATCTATATTTTCAATGAACTGTGCCTCTGTACCACAGAAGCTGAGCAGGTGTAGGGTAGAAACTAAAGTGTCTCAGATGTGAGAGTGCTCTGAGGGAAAGCTTTGTTTTTCCCACTGCGCAAATCCTACACACCAAACACCTTTTCTTAAATTAGTGACTCAACAACAGTCACTGTCTGCCGCCTCTGAAGCGCAGAAAGGCTCCCATTGGCAGACACCTTTCGAAGAAGGCTTTCTGTTCTGTCACGGTGTGCAAAAACATGCCTTCCTTTCCTCCTCTGTCTCTCTTTCCTCTGTCTCTCTTTCCCTCCTCTGTCTCTCTTTCCCTCCTCTGTCTCCACTCCTGCATTGCGCCCCTCTCCCATCCTCTGCCTCATTCCCCTCCAATCCCACCCGTCTTTATCCCCGAATGCACGTTTAATGGCATGTGACGCAGTCCTCATGTCAGCTGGGACTGTGGTACTGTCCGACAGCTGCTGTTTCAAACACACACACACACACACACCACACACACACACACACACACACACACACACACACACACAGCACACACACACACACACACACACACACACAACACACCACACACACACACACACACACACACACACACACACACACACACACACACACCACACCACACACACACACACAACACAGCCTGAGGCCCCACTTGAGATCCCATACTCTGGCAGCTCCTCCTTTAGGGGGATTTCAGTCTACAGTCACGAACATATACATATTTTGTATTCAAACTAAGCTGCCAGTGGATGTAAAAGTACATTTGCAGTGTATTTGTAAAGCGCGTCCCATGACGATGCGCCATTTCCACTGATCATAATTCCAGTCATTGAGGTGCCTATAGAAGTAGATTTACATTGTTCAATGCTTTCCAAACCTCACATTTGGGTTTTCTACATACAGCATCTCTTGTTATAGCCATGTCCACTGTCCTACACGCCTTTTGTTGGGCTCCCTCCACCTCCCTATGAGAATGTTGCTCTGCAGTTGTCAGCTCGCCCACTCGTGCTGTCTGATGAGTCAACCACCGTTACAGGGAACATCAGTGATTTATGTTTACAATGGCGTTTGCTTAGCAACCGGCGTGTATTTTGGGAGGGTTTGTGACTTTGCAGACCGTTTACATGCAGAAAAAGCTACATAACACCCACCAAGGCGGACGGGTGATAACCAGAAAAGCCATATGATGGGAGCCTTTAAGTACATCTAGTCATTCTAAACATACTCAATCACATAAGGAAAAAGTAGCTGCATTGAAATTAAAACAAGTAGAAGGTATCAGAAGTAAATAACTTCATTAGCCAGTAGGTCAAAATCGAATCAATCAAATTGTATTTATAGTAGCCCAAAAGAAACTTATGAATTGGAATGGAGTTGAACGGTCTCAGTCACGAACATTATACATATTTACTATACGTTCCTAACTACGTGCCAGTGATGGAAAAAACATTTTGGATTCTTTAGTTAAGTTATTCACCACTGTAAATAATTTCAAGTTAAAGTACTGCAGTTGGATACAAGTAGAAAAAAGTAGAAGGTATCAGGTCATTCTTGACATACTTTTATTGGTTTTATTTGTTTTATATATGATATTATGTATGTATTGTTGGAGGAGGCTGGGACTTCAAGTTTTTCATTGGCCATATGCAACACTGTAGTTACTGTGCGAGCTTATGACGATAAAGTTTTGAATCTTGAATGCTAATTAGGTAAGTACAACAAAAGAATATCGTATCAAAACTATAATCAATCACGATTATAAATTTAATATACAGCCCAAGAATCACCAAAAATTGTAAAGGTCATTCAACAGAATGTTTATTTTTGATTATAATTTATTTTAATGTCACACTTATGTTATATTTCTGTTGTGGTATAATATGAAAGCTCATACTCTTTATATAGTAGAGAGTTTTGTGATAAATTCTGAACAATGTCCCAACTACTTAGTAATAGATAAATTAAAGCTCAAGTAAGTCTTTTCTTCCACTTTTGATGTGTAATCAAAAGGTTGGGTTTTATGACCTCTTGACATCGCTGCTTTCCAGTGCAGCGAAGGGAGGCCCTGGAGTCTCTAGCTTCCTCCTTAATTGCTAAGAACCCGTATTGATTAGCCATAAGGGAGATGTGCCTCAGATACAAGACGAGTGAAGCCTGTGTTAGAATTAATGATTTATCTGCTACAGACCCTAAGAGAGGCCTGAGAATTGAGGTCAAACAGTTAGCCGGAGGACACCATTAAGTCTTTAGTGTCTTTGATGGTCTGTATTCATTCCAGTAAACCGGGACTTCGAGGGTGAAGGAAGTTCTAATAGGGGCCTTAAGCTACCAGAACACTTGAAACTTTCTTTAATCAACCAAACTCCATGAACTGGTCAAGGGGACAGGAAATGTCGGACCTATAACAAAGGTCGAGCTTCATAGAGAATATGTGGTGTGTTTCCTTACTGTGATCACTAGTCCTGTATATAATCATTTACAACTAGTTCCTGTTATTGGGTTTTTTTTGATTCCTCTGTTTTTATTCTTTCCATGTGTGGACTAGATGACTACAAACATTGCAGGAGAATTAGCTTAAACATGTTTGTATTAACTGATAGGAAATGGAAGCAGCTTTTTATGATTAGGGACGGAGAGAGCTGGGGAGGGGACACTCTTCATTAAGATTGTTCAGCATGTCAAATGATCAGGTGGAAATCTACTTGTTTTAAATAGATGTGTGTGGTTGGTTGCTTGTATTAATAATAACAGTATGTGTAAAGGAAGCTAGAAATATGCAATTGAAACCTTTTTATTTGAAATAAAAGATTCGCAGGGAATATTCATTAAAGAACAATAGCTCAAGTGTCTGGAGAAAGAGCTGCAGGATAAATGAGTGTGCGGTACTTTTTTACTGCTTAGAGATCAGAGCTGATGTTTTTCACTCTTGTTGATTATTGTTTGACGTTAAGGTAAACATCACATGTGTTATTTGATAATCCCAACTATAAAAGAACTATAATCTTAAACCCTATCTTAATAAAATGCCAAAAGTATGTGAAACTTGCAAGGAGGGTTTGATATATCGTCGAAATTAAGGTCGCCTCTGGTCTCGCGCTGATTGGCTGGACCCAGCTCGCGGCTAAATGGAGGACCCCTCCTGGGGGTTTTTGGATAAGCCTGTGTATTTTTTAGACCAGTCTTCGTTCTTTTTCTTCAAACTGACCAGATCCGATAAGATTGAGAGGAAGAGCAGAAGTTTACTTCCTTTGTATTTGTATTGTTACTTTGTGTCATTAAAACAAGGATTATTGTTAACTTGCATTCTGGTTGTTTCTTAATCCCTTCCTTTTACGAATCTTACCCAGCTTACCAAACGACACGGGGAGACGAGGTTGGTTTTAACATTCCTCAAATCTCCAACAAGGTACCCCATGAATAAATGGAGATTGAAGTATAAAGTGGCATGAGGAAAGAAAAAACTCAGGATATAGCAAGGTACAAGATATGAATTCATAAGTGCAGTCAGGTGGGGAGGAAGGATAACACATTTACTGTAAGTATGTACTGTATTCCAACCTGAAGAATTTTCAAAAACAATTTTTATAATGCTATTTCATATACAACTCCACCATTTTTAGAAGCCATATTCAATTCAAACATTTTATTTGAAAAGCCTTATATTTACCTCTAACAAGTTTCCAGGATATTCTAAGACTAATATCAAAATAATAATCTGAAAATACAAAAACTTGGACCATTAAATATGTTTAATTTATCCAGCAGGAGTTATATGAGGAAGCTTAGTTAGTATAAAATGATTTCGTCGACTTTTACAAGCTGTGATGGAGTCATTTATATATATGTTCTAAAATCGGCCCATTAAGCACAAAAGCTACTTTTGGTAAATCAAAGTATGTTTTGATGACTACATAGTAAAACTTCTCTGTCACAAGCAAAAGTCCAGCATTTCAAATCGTACTTACAGTAAAGGATGAAAAAAAATTATCGGTCTGTATGTATAATGTAATTGTCCCACAGTGAAGGTCTATCCAGAATAATCATTGTGAGATAGGGTAAGCAAAAGGTTGTGTTTCTTTGCGATCGATCCTTTACGGTACGTCCACACGGGCAGCGTGCGTGAGCTTGCCGTGTGGGCGTGTCTGGGCGCGCAACCAAACAATAGCCAACAAGTCACCATGCGAATCTCCACGCCCCAAGACACACAGCAACGCCTGTACTTGATTGGCTAGCGCTTTTGTCCAAGGCATATGATTTCAAAAAAATTGATTGCTGGAAGCTTCCGTCGACGCTTTGAAAGTTGAACTTTTCTCAACTTCGAACGAGCAATGGATGGCAAAGCCAACGGGGCAAAAGCAACGGAGGCAAAGCAACGGAGGCAAAGCAACGGAGGCAAGAGACAACGCGAACGGGGCAACCACAATGCAGTTTGGCAAAGCTTGACGTCCCACCCCATTAAAGTGAATGGAGACATCTCTGTTAAGCAATGCACGCTGCTGTGTGGACGGGCCTTATAATGCTTAAACTCCTGGTAGTTTTAGAAGTTGCTTTATTTCTGAGCTAGCCTCTTCCACCTCTGAGTCACCACTTGAGTAAATGTACTGTATTTACTTTGCCACCACTGTAAATACATCCTTCATTACTTATCAATATACCTAACAAAAATATAAATGAACACTTTTGTTTTTGCTCCACATTATCATGAGTATGAACTCAAAGATCTAACAACATATTTCAAGATAATACACAAAATAACGCATTCTCTCAGAGCATTGTTCCCAAATTCTGAAAAAATCTATTGTGAAGTGTAGCACTCTCCTTTGCCAATATCCATCCCACTCCACAGGTGTGGCATATCAAGATGCTGATTAGAGCAGATGATTATTGCACAGGTGTGCCTTAGCTGCCAGCAAATAAAAGTGGCACCCTGAAACGTGCGGTTTGCTTTATCGGGAGAGGTCTGAGCGGGGTACCGAAAACCCATTAGGGTTAAACCCATAACCTAACAATGTCAACCGCATTGGCAGTTAATCTAAAAATCTTGGGATGTCTGGATTCGGCCGTATACGGACAGAGCCGCTATTACTTCGTAGTTCCAGTTCACTATCAAATTACCATCAGCAACTAATTGCACATGCCACATTGAAGACGAGATCGACCAAACATTTACCACCATGGCCCACAAATCAATCAATCTAGGATAACTCTATGCGAAGGAGATGTGTGCACTGCGGAAGAGAGAGCAAATGTGTGTCACACCAGATTATCACTGAACTGTTTTCGATTACCCCCAGGACCCCATTGGTTTATATAGATAATATGTTAGAGTGTCTACTCCTGAAAATGGAGTCAAAAACAAGTGTTGCATTATATTTGTCAGTGTATATACTTGAACTTTAGATTAAATTTGTGTTCTGTATCAACACGTTACTTTGATAATAATATAAGCTGAATATCTATGTGTAATTCGACTGTAAATTGTCTAACTATTAAGGAGAAGTAGGAGTCCTCTCACACCTACTGAGTCACCACTTGAGCAAATGACAAGTATCTTTAATCCACCAATCTGCTAATTGAACCTTGCTCGTCAATTACTTAGCAAACTATATGTGAGTCAACTAAATTTTACAATGCAAAATCCCACAGGTGGATTTCGCTGCCTCTAAATCCCCAATCTAGCTGTACCTGCTAGGCCCTTCCCCCTTCTCATCCTCCTCTTAGACCTGGTAAATTAGCTTGACAAGCAAATATATAGTTTTCAAAACAATCAATTGACAAACAGATCGCTTGTTTGAAAATTATTCCCCGTAATCTGATGTGTGCTAGATCCAACTTTCGGGCCAGAGACCTCAAAAACCGCTCAGCGCCATATGAGAAGTCATGTACTTTCGTTACTTTAAGATATCTGTGAACGCCATTCAAACATAATGTAAAAAATGATATTCACAGAAATCAATGTCATCAGCATCAAGAGAATGCAGTAAATATTATAAACTAAATGTCTAATCATTCAACCAATAGATGCGACTAAAATAAGGAAAGGGTGGAATAGACATGTTCGCCTGACTGATTGAAATAAATCTATGTACTCATGAGATTAATCTATTCTATACAAATTCTGCCTTCACTTTGCCATTCAAAAGCCGATACCAGAGCCTGTCTGAAGTGTCCTTCAGCTGAGGCGTAGTAATGCGGCACAATCAGAGGAGGCAATTAGCCCTTTTACCTCCAATCTGGTATCCTCCCAGTGTCAGAACTGATAATATTTTCCAAACTATTAGTCATAATGGATGAAAATTGCTGCCCCGAAA
>NW_011358796.1:57867-72587 GCF_000735185.1 Notothenia coriiceps | reverse complement strand
TGTTTCCCCTACCATTGTCTTGGAGGGACGCTGCGCCCCGCCAACGGAGCCCCGCGCCCCCCCTGAAATTCAAGGTGTTTTAAAAAAAAAAAGAAAAGAAAAAAGAATTATATAATTATACTGTGTGTGTGTATATGTATATATGTATATGTATATGTATATATCTATATATATATATACATATATGTGTGTATATGTATATGTATATATATACACATGTATATATATGTATATATATGTATATATATATGTATATATATGTTGTGAGTTTAGTGTTTAGTGACCCTAAAGAAAGAAACACTGATGCATTAATCAATAACAATAATCCACAGCTCCTCTCTCTCCTTTTCTCTTACATGAGGATGCACTGCAACATTTTTAGTTTTGTAATTATTTATTTTACTTACAAAATACAATTTAAATACATTTATCAATCAATAATTTTAAAAACTAGAAAGAGATTTTTCTTTAAAAAAAAAAAAAAGTCAATTACTTCGCTAAAACGTATAAAAATCACATCTATCAAAGCTCCTTAACAATAGCTTTTTTTAAATTGTTTTTCATGTCTAGTTGACGAGCCAGGATAAAACAGCTCACGTGATCCAGAGAGCGCTGGAGAAACATCACCTGGAGCTCATGGACTGGCAGGACTTCTCGCTGACGCAGCTCATCTCCTCGGAGAGAGGTCAGAATACACTCTCCTTTCTAAATACAATGAAAAAAGTGCTGAAAATAAGACTCATTTTGACCATATTTCCTGTGTTTTTCTTTGCAGAGTTGCTCATACCGGACAAAGCCAACGTCTTCTACGCCATGTCCACAACGGCAAACTTTGACTTTGTTTTACGCCAATACCAAAAAGGCCAGAAGAAACCTCTGAGGGCCACGTGTAGTCTCGGACGAAACACAAAGTGAAACACTAACCCTGCACCTGGATGATGGGACTCAAGTTGAAAATTATATTAATTTTTTAACAATTATTTTATAAGAAAAGTAGGCTCTCTAAGATGGTCTGTCCTTTTTATTTTTTCTTGGATACCAAAGAGGTTTTTATGTGGAATGAATTTAATGCAGAAGCACTTTATGAAGGAGAACAGAGACAAAAATGATCTGGATCGGACATCTTTTATTTCCTTGTGGAATAAACTTGGATCCTTAAAAAAAACATTCCTTGACTCTTCCTGAGATATTTGGATCACATGTTCAAACACTGATTGATTTTAAAGGGGATGTCTGAAACCAGAGCCCATTCTGCTCTGATTGGTTAGCTGGCCGGCTCTGTTCTGATTGGTCAACCGCTTTCAGATGTCCCGCCCCTTAGCCTATCACGTACAATGTGTTGGAGCGCAAGCCAATAGAAGCGTGTTACTTAGTGATATCACTGTGTTCAGGAAGTTCAAAGGGGGGGGGGGCAGGGATTTTAGCCTTTGCAGACCATTTACATGCACTAAAACCTATATAACACTCTACAGAAAAGTGAAACCCCTAAAAGCCTAACAGGGCCTCTTTAATTCTCGATCAAACTGTGCCTGTGTCGGTGACCTAGCTTGAACATTGTATAAATGCCGGTGCCATTAATAACCTGCATGTTAAAAAGGGAATGGGGGGTCAGATTGTGTGAAAGGCTGATAATGAACTCATGAAGCCCCTCAGCAACTCAACATGAAATACCTGGTGCCATCTGAGGGTCCTTCTCACTTTGGATCACTGGGTGTGTCTCACTTCTCATGTCCTCGCTCCTCGGGCTCGGTATCACCGGAAGTTGATTTGTCTGCGCCATCTTGAGTACCGTCCCAGTGGCCAGAGGATCGAGGAGCGATAATCGAGGAACTACCAGACCATCCTCCGGTGAAATCCTCAGACACTCGCCCCGCCCCCTTGCTGTGTATCGCTCACTGATTGGACGATGCAGCGCATGCACTGATCTGGCTGCTGTCAGACGATCAGCTGTGCAGCGTCATCACAAACGGGTGGCACTCCGGAGGAAACAACTTCCCATTGCTCTTAAAACTAATTTCCCCGCTTCTTGTGGTTTCCTTGCGTCTCTCCATGCTTCCCTGGGGGGATGGACTAGTCGTAGGGAAACGACGCAAGTGAAGGACACAAGGAATCCATTTAACCGAAATGAGAGGCACCCACTGTGTACCCGGCGAGTCCCAACATGTCATCTCATCGGACTGGAAGAACGGCATTCCTGCGACGAGATGTCAACAGGATTTACACGTGCAAATATCTAATGTATGAGAGGATAATAAGAGTGTGTGTGCTTTCAGTGGAGTGTTAGTATAGTAAGATTAATTTCTGTATTTATTTCCACTTTGATTGCACCTACTGTTGATTCACACATTGTGGCGACTCACTATGTGTATTGAGAGGGATGATTCAGATGTTTTAAAATGGGGTTGAATGATACTTCTCCATAGTCTGTGTATCACCTACAGTAGATGACCCAATACAGACTAAAACCAGTAATAAATTAGACATGAATGAATCTTTAAACCCCCAGAATTCCCTGGTTTCTGAACAAATGTTGGTATAAAAAAACAACCCCATCTTAAAACACTTTAACTATCCATTGACTGGGGTTGAACAGTAAATAAAAAAAGTTTATTTTAACAGAGAACTAAGGTTCTAATTTTTCAGACGAATTCTGAGAATAGTAAAAAATAATGACAATATGTTAAGATTTTTGAAGACTTGTGAAGCCTGGATGTAAGTGGTGCTTAAATGGCTTGATTTTAAAGCCTTGCGTGGCGTTCAGATAAAATCATTTCAATGACGTCAATTAACCCCAAGACTGTCGTAGGTACAGCTGATAGTGATCGTCCCGCTGCAGGGAGTTTCTGCAGAGAAACGAGAACACATTGAACTGAAACACTTGATAAAATCACAAGTTTGATCACTCGAAAGTCCTCTTGAGTCGAAAGCCTGCAGAGAAACAGATCTGGGGCTTTGAAACAGCTTCTCTAATAACGAAGCTTCTGTCACAGTTGTAAAACTAAGAAATAAACAGTTTCAAAAAACTTATTTCATATGTGAATATTTCCACACTGTACCAATAAATACTTCATCAGTCCTTTTTGTCTGCTGCCCTCATGGGTTAAATGTTTTCTTCCTTTTCATCAGAGGTTGGAAGTAACTAAGTACATTTACAGTAACATTTTGAGTTTGTTGTACTTAACTTGAGTATTTCCATGTTCTGTTACTTTGTACTTCTTCTCCACTACAGTTCAGAGGTAAATGGTGTACTTTTACTCCACTACATATATTTAATACCTTTAGTTACTTTATGGATCTGGATCAGGGATGGGCAACTTGGATGGTGGTGGGGGCCACATCATTTATGTACTGGCCAGCAGGGGGCCGCAGATTCACTTGGAACACACACATTTCACGTATGTAATTATTAACAAATATACTAAGTCTGACATCTTCATTGACATTTTACAATCTTTCAGGGAACATCCTCTAATAAGCTCACTAAACAAATATCAGTTCACAGAAATGTTATTTAATTTTTACAAGTGGCATGTTTGTATTGAACAGGTTATTTAACAAAGGAATACAACTATGTTAAACTATTGGAAAGCACAGAAAATGTGTGTGCATTGAGATGAACCATTAAGATGACTTTAAACATGAAGTCATGAACACTAACCCAGACATTAGTTGTCTAACTTGAACCTAAAACACTTGTAGCCTGTCCTGCATTCCCCTTATTCCACAATAAGGGGAATGTCAACACAGACACATGTCAGCCCGCACTCAGCTGTTCCTCAGCGCCGCTCCCCCTCCCTCCCGCTGAAATTATGAATGAAGCGTGTAGTAATCATAGATAACACGGCAGGGTCCGTGACAGTTTGTTTTCATCTGATTTCAAATAAACAAAGTCTTGGTTTTTAGAATATTTAACTTGTTTTCGCCAAATTCAGATGATAAATATAAATGTTAAGCTTGTAAAGGCATAATTACAAGCGGTAATTTAACGTCACAGCAGGCATTAGAACAGCCGGTGTTTCTTGTGAGTGTTTCCCCGGGAAACAAACACAATACACACAAACGCATGCGGCCCCCGCGCTTCGCCATTTGCCCATCCCTGATCTGGATGAATGATGTGAAATATAACCTACTGACTGTTAAATCAGACTTTAGTTCCACCTGGAGTAAAGTCACAAGTTACCCTGCAGTAGAGTCATTCAAACTAGCTGCACCTTTACCAGCTTTGAGAACCCTTTCATGATCAATCATTATAAAACACATATATATTATTCTGAAATGGACCAATCTGCACAATGACTACTTTTACTGTCGCTACTTTCACTAGATTTTGATGATAATACTTTTCTACTTTTACTTGAGGAACATTTTGAATGCAGGACTTTTACTGTAACAGAGTATTCCTACACTCTGGTACTTCTACTTTTACTCAAGTACAAGATCTGGGTACTTCTCCCATCTCTGCTTTCATAGCTTAAAAAGTACAAATTCAGANTATTAAGGTTGTTTTCTTTGACAGCTATCATACTGAATAAATATTTACTGTGAATGTATGCAAACATGTATGGCATATGGCTGTCTAACAGAAGTTAAAATTTAACTTCTGTTAGACAGCCATATGCCATACATGTTTGCATACATTCACAGTAAATATTTATTCAGTATGATAGCTGTCAAAGAAAACAACCTTAATATTTGATATAACTAAGTTAAAAAACGTAACATTAGCCAACAATTTGTGCTACGTTATTTTAGCTAGTCATCCAAGTGTTGTTGGCAAACTAATGTTTACGTTCACATTAGAATAGGGACAAAACATTAACAGCTAATGATAGTTTGCTAACGACATTAGCATACATAGATAACATAGGTTGATTAATACGGTTAGCATAAGTTATTTGTTGCTTAACGTCATGATATGTATCTTTATGTTCTGTGTGATGACGCAGGTGGATAGTCTTGTGAAAGCTTGCTTAACACCATGTGAGTAATTCCCCTAGAAAATATGCTTCTGGTTGTCCAAAAAAGTAGCTAGAGCCATATTGTACGACTCAGGGCCGTGGGAAGTAGGGGTTCTGAGTGTGCTGCAGCACCCCCTGGTGGAGGACAGGGGATCTGCACTTCCACAAGATTAAATACAAATATAATACGAAAGAAAATGAATTTTCAGCCTTGATGTAACAACATTCATAATTAAGTAAAGATAACACCCTTTTCACCCCGGTTACATTTTCCATTTGCCCCGTACGATAGGCGCTGTAAGTGATGAAAGTGGGGGATGTTGGCTTATCAGGCGCCCGCAGCTCACAGCCAGCGTGAGAGAGAGAGAGATAGATAGATAGAGAGAGGGGAAGGCACCCCCGGACCCCCCTAGAGGATGTGAAGTCCACCCCCCAATTAAAACATGTTCATGCAATACTAAATACATTTGAAGCCTTTTTATATAAGCTGTCCACCATCTCAATACGTTTCTCTGTTTGTAGTGTAGTGGAATTTTGTAGAGGTTTTTCATTGCCAGCTAAAATCTTGCCTAGGGCAGCAAATCGGTCAAAACCGGCCCTGGTGCCATCCCCACAGCACCCCCCATTTGAAACATGTTCCCACGGCTATATCATTTTTCATCACTTTTACTTCTTATTCTGGTAAAAGTTAATGCACTTGGAACAGAAATAAACAAACATGTTTAAAGTAACACATTACTTTCTAACTACAACATTTTGTTATTGTGTTAAATTTTGTTATTTTTGTGTAAGAATGTGTCCAGTGTGCCTCCTCCTGCGGCTCCAGTGATGTTTATCCGTGTTGCTTCGACCTCTGACCCTGTTGGGAAACGTCCAAGTGTTTTGTTTCCCTCTTCTGACACCGTAGCAGTAGCTAGGTGTTGTACGACTTATCATTTTTCATCACTTTTACTTCTTATTCCGGGTCTTTCGTCTCCCTCTATTTGATTGGCCAGAGTCAGGTTTTTATCCCCATAAGTTCAGCAAACAAAATATATGCACATTTACATGGGTGCATTTAGCCTCATTGTAATAACTGGAGTTTTCAAGGTAGCGTACGGCGTTCTGAAAGCCCTTAATTAACATTTGCTAATTAGTAAGAAACAAAACTACACAATATTTTATGTATTTTTCTTTTTATGTAATGTCTATTGTTGGACATAAGATGTTCATTGCATCATTTCAAAACAGAAGTTGGTGATTGTGTCATTTGTTTTCAAGGCCATGAAATAAGAGAAATTCTACTCTTTCTCGGGGAAGCACATTCTTTTTCAACATTGTCCCTCTTAATCATCTGTGTTTCGTTTTGCTCCAACAATTCATAAAACGTAGGTCAAATAAAATGTAATACATGCTAATGCTTTCCAAAGCTACCACCTGGTTCTCCTTTTACATATTTAGCTGCCTGACAGAAATAGGTATGACTCAAAGAGGTCTTTGTGGGTATTAACCATAGGTATTAACTCAGCGCCAGGCGGCAGAATGTAGGTCAGCTCCCCCCACTTTCTTCAGCCCAACCCCACCCTGCTCTTACCCTTTCACCAAATAACTTAACAGGCAGCGAAGCCTCGAGTGAACCCCACGAGCCACAGCCAAACAGCTGAAGCTTGTGACGGTTAACAGAAGGGTAAGGAGGTGGGGGGGGCTGTTTTGGGGTTCTTTATTTAAGGATCCCATTTTGGGCGTGCCTCTCCTTCTTTCCTGGGGTTGACCGGAGGCTAAAAGAAGTAGGGCAAGCTTGAAATTCTGATTTGGCTCTCCTAACATGGCCCTGTTTCTTAGAGATCCCCCCTCCCCCCTTTTTTCCTCCCTGACTTCGGAGGAAATCTCCCCTCTGCTCCAGGAATCCTGGCCATATACAGCAACCCGTACGATCCCAAACCAACAGACTAAACTGCAGTCACGTGTCTCTCGGCTAGCTTTCATTCCACTTTAACGGCCGGCTGCAGGAATGTCACGTCTGTGCTGCGATGACCGTTACCCATCAGCAGCTTCGGTTAGTTTCCCCCGGGTCTTAATACCACGACTGTTTGTCAACGGGGCCACCTTAAGAGGAGACATAAACAAAGTTGCTAATCCATGTCTGGTTCAGGAACGGAGTGATCTTTATTTACTCCTCAGACAGGAATGTGAGCGCACAGCATTTTCAAGTTCTAGTTGTTTCTGTTGCAGTGAAGTAACTTATGTCTGGCCTGAGCCCTTTGGATGAAATTATGTAAGTAGTTTGACATTTGGTGAACTCACTTATTTTTCAACTCAGCACAAACACTAGAAGCTGGAAAAAGCCTGAGATCATTCAGCATTTCACCTGTTTCGCTTGTCTCAAAGTCAATGGTTTTTTAAATACGTGTTTGGTTAGATGCCTAGAATGAGGTCTGTGCTTAAGACAAGTTTAAGAGATTTTTAGGTTTTGTTCTAGGACATAAAAGACCTCAGTAAATACCCAACGACCAAAACGTCATCACGCCCAACATTAACCACCTTTAGCTTAGCGGTGTTGATGTGAAGTCATGTTACCGTGCTGTAGTTCCTTTATAGCCTAATAGAGATCGGATTTAAGCTTCAGCAATTATAAAAGTCGTTTTAATCAGTGGAGATTATCCTGTTGAACAAAGCATGTAAGTATTATAAACGTGTGTTGCTATTTGTCGAGGGGGCCCTTGCGATGCTAACTTATGGGTTTGACCCTCCGTGATACATCATAACTGCATCTTACCATTTACCGTGGAAAATCGACTTTGTTTAATCAGTAGTTAAACTCCCTTTTGTCCATGTGTCGTGTCTCTGAGCGTAGCTAAGCTAACCATACAGTCATGAGGGCATCAATCGTCTGTCAGCAGATTTGGTTAGTTTTCCTTCACAACTGTTTGTCGATGGTGCCACCTTCAATGGACCCATAAATAAAGATGGCATTCCATGACTGGTACAGAAATGATGGGGTGATTTTTATTTTCTCCTCAGACAGGAATGTGACGCTGCTTAGGGGCCCCCGGCAGCAGCTGAGTGGATGATTTCAGCTTTCCATTACAAGTTCAGGGCAGTGTGTCACATACTGGGGGAAACACACTTTCCACACTGGCGGTTAAAAAGTGTAATCATACTTGTCATGCGTCAACGGCTGAGCAGTAGAACAAATATTAAGATCACCGGTGAATCATTGGGCTTCATTCACCAACCGTACCTAAAGAGGCCCTATTCTGCTTTTTGGGTTTTTGCCTTTCCTGTAGTGTGTTATTTACATTTGTGTGCATGTAAATGGTGCGCAAAGGCTAACATCTCTGTGTCCCCTTCAGAGGGAGTTTCTCTTGAGCACTAGAGCATTTGCATAATAGGGTCCCTTTAATTCCCTCAACTTTTCTCCTCAACTTCTGTGAGTTATGGATCTACATTCTCATGCAATTTCGGATTAGCAGGGCGTGATAATGTAATTGCAGACATTTCAGTTCAGCAAGATGATGGGATTCATCATCAGAAGAACAAGTACAAACAATTATGTGGTTTAAGAACACATCACATTCTGACATGGACTTGCATTTCTCATGAGAAATGTAATAACAAACTTATTGGTGAATGGCGTCCATTGTTCCTGACAGCCAGACACCATGAAAGTAAGCCACTGTGTTCACTGACTGTTTCCTGTCGCATTCAATGGCTGTAAGATGTTTGGTAACAAGTTAATAATGAGGCATTGTACAGGATTTAAAACACAAATCTCAAAGCAGGAGGAGGTCAGCATGGCCACGGTTCACAGTGGAAATGAGATATGGGGTGAGGGAAGGGGAGTTAAACCACAGAGAAGGGTTTCCCAGTGAGATAGCCAAAATATGATCTGAAAGCAGAGAAGCTTAACTGCATTCAGTTGTGATTACGCAACTCTGCACGACAAGAAGCTTTTGTTTTTGTGCAGGGAAGAACATAATGGTGCTATCTAATCCACTGTTGCCTTTATAGAAGAAAAGGCTAACAAACAAGGAGGAAGTGCTATAATGTAATAATATAAGTATAAATACCACGGTGTAGAAATACTCTGTTACAAGTAGGGTTGAGAAAGAACACAGAACTCGTCTGCAGACCGTTTACATGCACAAAAACCTATATAACACACTACGGAAAAAGGCAGAGAAAAGGTCTCTTGAAGCCATTAAAGCACATCATAATTAATTAATTGATCATCTTATTATAATCCCGAATAGCTGTTCTCAATGTACTTTATTATTATAAAATATATTGTCCTGTTTTTATCTCTGTAAAATAAATGTAAGGGCATTTTGTATTTATTAGTATTTCCAATTGGGAGCTAATTACACAGGCTTTGTAAAATACACGGTTGATTTATACCACTGCGAGTGTTAATACAGTCAAAAGTAAACATTTTGCCACCAGAGTTTAGCGGAGTAGAACTTTAAAGTAGCACAAAATGGAAATACTTGAGTACAGTTAATATACTTAGTTACTTTACACCACTGCATACAAATGCATCATTCAAAGGGGGTTGTTTACATCTTGTGCATCAGATTATGCATTGTTTATATTCTTGGGAAACACAAACAGCTGAAGGGTTACATGTTGTGTCTGATTGTGTTCACTCACGTAGATAATATGTTGACATGTATCTAGTGACACAAGACACACCGTCGCCCGATGACACACATCTTCTGCTCGCGTCATCTTCTCACGTTGTTGACACTCTCACAGTGTAAGTGTAAGTGATGCTGCTTCTCACACACACACACATACATACACACACACACACACACACACACACACACACACACACACACACACACACACACACACACACACACTGCACCTAGTTTCTAATCCAGTTTGATCCAGTTTGTCCCAAGGCGGCAAACAACAGGCCTCAGGTGATCGAGACCTGAGAGGAGAGCACATTCCTGAGAGCCTCGTGTGAGATTATTTCTGGGATCAGGTGTCAGAAGAGGGAAAAAAAACACTTGGACGTTTCCCCAACAGGGTCAGAGGTCGAAGCAACACGGATAAACATCACTGGAGCCGCACGAGGAAGCACACTGGACACATTCTTACACAAAAATAACAAAAACTGGCACGATTTTACACAATCCATTCACAAAATGTTGTAGTTAAAAAGTAATGTGTTACTTTAAGCATGTTTGTTTATTTCTGTTCCAAATGCAGTAACTTTTACCAGTAAGTCAAGGTCTTCCTGGCTTTTTCAAAATGTAACAAACCCTCCGTGTGTTATATCTAATCCGTTTAGTTAGTTTAGTCAGTGGTAATGGTAGCCATTCGTCCATGCTTGAATTGTTTGAGTACAACTAAACGTACAGACCTTAGTATTCATTATGAGTATTCATCTTATGATCTAAATCTCGACAACATTTACAAGAATTTCACAAAACTTTACATACGATACTCACAAGCCGTCCATAGAGGAACATGTCCGAATTCAATTTCATGACCATGCCAGCAGGTCAACATTGGCCTCGTGGTTCGGGTTGGAATAAGAAAGTTGGAATTTATTTGTTAGCTTTAGGAAAAATATCGTGGTTCAGGTTATAATACGTTTGTTTTAACTCACTTGGCTAGGTTACGGAGAAGATTGCGTTTAGGGTTACAATAAGTACGTTTGTCACATAGCTCATGTATGTGACAAAAACTACTAACAAATCTACTTGGCTAGGTTAAGGGACACATTGTGCTTCGGGTTATGATACGTATGTTTGAACAACCTCGTTAGGTTTAGTTAAAAGATTGTGGCTGAGGTTTAAATTACTTTGAAGTATTAAGTTGCGATTAGGGTTTAATAAGTACATTTGAAATACTAGGTTAGCTTAGGAAAAGATTGTGATTTGGGTTGAATTAGTAAGTTTGAACTTCTTGGTGAGATTTATGGAAAGATAACCATCAGGGTTACAATGAGTATGTTTGTGACAGAACTTACTTATGTGACGTTAGTATTGAAGAACATGTTTTGTACTCGGCTAGGTCAAGACAAAGATGGTTTTGGTTTGATACGTTTGCTCGAAGTAAGGAAAAAGGTTACGGCGGGTTAATCACGTTTTTGATATAACTTTTTCGTTGAGTAGTGCAGAACATGTTTAGACGACAAAAATCCTTGGTTAGGTTTAGGAAAGCATTGTGTTTCAGGTTATATGAGTACATTTGAACTACTTGGTTAGGTTTTGAAAAACATCACGTTTCGGTTAAGTACGCTTAAAGCACTAGGTTAGCTACAAATTACAATTAAAACTGGTTGGTTGTTTAGGTTTCGGAAAAGATTGTTGAGTATGTTTACATTTTTAAGTTGGGTTAGAGAAAAGATTGTTGTTCAGGAAATACGTTAGTTTTAACTACTTGGTTAGGTTTAGGAAAATATTGTGATTAGAGTTAGATACAATAAGTAAGTGTGTGACTTTGGGTTAGGGTTATTTAAGTACATTAGTTACGCAAAAGTTAAAATAAGTCAACGCTGACTTTTAAACGAGACACAAACTGGTTATGTTCTTTACTTTTTGACCGATCCATCCAGCTTGATTTCCACCTTACATGGACTTTGTCGCTTCAGGGTGTCACCTGACTTCCGTAGAGTCTTTATTACTCTTTGTAGATGTAATTACTGATAGTAGATTAAAAACATCATAAATTATAGTATGTTCCTTTTGAACACTCAATGGATGCAGGTGTGAGAACGTTTCGTGCTGACGGACATGTTTCAGGATGTGTTCTCCCTCCCTCAGTGGCGATGGCTTCCTGCCGCACACAAAGGACCGGGCCATGAGGCTGGATTCCTCTCAGGCCTCCATGTGGATCTGCTTTATTGTGTAATCCAGACTGCAGCTCTCAAACAAAGCCAGGCTTGTCTCTCAGTCCGCGTCTCTGTAGCTCACCATCACTCTCAATCACATGCTCTTCTTCTACGCCTCTCTCTCAGTCTTTTTTATAGGCTTTCCTTCATTAGTCTGAAAAAAAAGACATGCTGTAAGACCAGGTCATTGTTTCAAACATTAGCAGGAACATAGTCACTGTTTGGAAATGATAAAAAACTAAGTAATAATGATGATGTTGCCACAGCATGTTGGGAAATAAGTAGAAATATTGAGTTGGGTAATGTTGATTCTGTGATGCAATTGGCTTTCATGGATGAAACACAGGGGAAAGGTGAAATGACATCAGGCTTACGTTTGAATTTGTTGTAATGGATTATTATAAGAAAGTATATTGTTTGTAGTATCAGGTAAACAAGAAAGACAATTACATAATTATTAGTTTTATTATTACCTTTATAATGACCTTTTTTAACATTAAAGCATGGAAACATGTTACAGTGGAGGCACTTAATGCAATTATGAACCTGAACATGAGCATCATATGTCCTCTTTAACACTATCTTTATATTGCAAGACAAAGGCAGCATAGCATACCCAATAAAAAAAAGGAATGACTTATTATGATTGAACTATCTTCATATCAATAACAACAATTACAACACACAACTGTTCTAGTTCAATATAGTAATTATGAACAAATGAGTCACTGAACACACTTATCCATTCACCCATGCAAACACACACACACACACACACACACACACACACACACACACACACACACACACACACACACACACACACACACACACACACACACAAAAACAGTATCTTAGAAGCTTCTTGGAAACGGTAAATGTGTGTGTGTGTGTCCTGCAAGGTGGCCATGTGAGTTGTTGGGTAAGTAGGTCAGTCATTAAGTCAGGAGTGGCAGGGAAGGAGTGCAACAACAACAACACACACACACACACACACACACACAGACACACACACGCTAAATCCATTACCTCATACAGTGGATTAGTGTCAACAGGCCCATCCATCTGTCTCCAGCAGGACTTGAATCAAGTGACTGTAAGAAGAGCAGCGGGGATTTGAGTTCCTGCCCACCTGTTTTCCCCCGTAAAGCCCCATGCATACCTGTAAGACATGTACACACACACACGCACGCACACACACACACACACACACACACAGTAGTACACAGAAGCAGGTCAGTAGGGTTACACCTGTGGCCCCCGGTGTGACTAGGTTCAAACAAACAAGAGAAGCACTTCCTGTTTCTCGTAATGAGTGTCAAAGAGCAGACTGAGAAAAAAACAACAGATTATTTGTATTTAACCCGGTGGAAAATCGGGTTTTCAGGACAGATGACCCATGCTATACTGAAATAAAACAAATTGAATATTATAATATAATATATATATTTTTTTTTAAATGTATAAAAGTTAGAACTATTAAAGTAAAAATCCCTCAAATGTGGTTGTAAACTGCAGCAAATAGATGTTGAGATATGTTGTTGCAGTTATAACAGAGAGATTAGAAAGTGTATTATTAACAAAGGGACCTTTTTTACAACCCAAAACATTGCTGTTTATGATTCTTACAGTTTCCTTGACCTATAAAGCTTTAGTAAATGATTATTTTAGAATGAATACAAAACATTAGATTAAACATGATATCATTATTATCAATCCTGGAGTATCACCAGCTGGTTCATTATTTACAAAAGAGATAACCTTGACGTTTTTATAACAGCCCAACAATTGCATAACTTTCATCAAAGATTACAGAAGTGTTCAGCCTCGAGATGAGCAGATGTTGTTTGCTGCCGCCTGCAGAGATGTTTGTGCAACGGTGCATAAAACAGTCGGCTCTCACTGGTGGTCGGGAAAAACACAGAGTGCACACACAGAGAGAAAAAACAACAGGTAAGAAGGTCACATATATCTGTCAGTCATGTCAACAGCAAGCTTTTAAAGTAAAAGTGGAAAAACATCAGTCTAAAAATACTGCATTCCCACCACTGGGGGGATTTACAGTATCAGCTGTTGTTCTCTTACATGCTGTGTCAACGTGAACTACAATAAGTGTTAGAGCCAGTATTTTTGATTTGATAAGAAAGGCCACCAAATTCTAACGTCTGTAGTCAACACACTATAAAGGACTACAATTCCCACGGCGCCTGTGCTAACGCCACAGTGATTGGCAACCTGTTGAGAGACGCCGTCAGTTTTTAACCGTAACGTAACACTCGTGCTCGTACCGTATATACAAACCGTACAAGTACCCTTTAAGTTGTAAAGTATAAGCATTATCACGAAAGAAAGAATACCTAAGTTGTTTGTTTTATTTGAGTTTTGCCTATTTATTTTGAATATTGTAAAGGCCTATTTTTCTTTGTTGCATGTGCAAAAGTTTGTTATTTTATTTTGAGCAAACACATCGCAACATCTTCTAAACCGTCGGAGGCCAAGCAGCACTTCAAACTGTGAGTAATTTAAGGAAAGAAACGAGTTAGAACTGTCTGTTTAAGGCGTCTAGTGGCTTAAATGGAAAAACAAGGAAGGAAGCCACGACATTGTTAAAAACTCTCGTGACGGACAAATCCGTGTGGAATTAAATGGTTGCCACCATATTATTATAATTAATGAAATACTCTTGGAACAGCGGGAGCGGTACTGCAGTCTCTTTACCGCACCGTTGTGACGAAAAGGGAGCTGAGCCAGAAGGCAAAGCTCTCTGTCTACCGCGCCATTTTCGTTCCTACCCTCACCTATGGTCATGAAGGATGGGTCATGACCGAAAGAACGAGATCGCGGTACAAGCAGCCGAGATGGGTTTCTCCGCAGGGTGGCTGGTGTCTCCCTTAGGATAAGGTGAGAAGTTCGGTCATCGAGGGAGGACGTCG
>NW_011358796.1:42805-57851 GCF_000735185.1 Notothenia coriiceps | reverse complement strand
GGGGGGGGGGTGGGCTATGAGTAGACAAGAGGAGAAGAGATTAGTTTTGAAAAGGGACTGGAATACTGTGAGGGTCTCAGAATAGCGGAGATTTTTGGGACAATATGTTAAAAACGTTTTGTTTTTTTTAAATGTACATTTTTTTTCTAAAATTATAAATAGTGAAAAATTAAATATAAGATATTACAATACTAAATTTTATACAAGTGATTTTTCTTAACCAAAATGACAAAAATGTCATGAAAACAGATAGTATTCTAATACGGGTCCTTTTAGACCCGCTTATTGAAGAGTGTAGGGTCCAGTCATTCGTGCATCGAAGGGTTAATCACACCTCAAAAGTCCCCGGTTTGTAAAGACCTCAAGACTGAATGCAAGAATATCTGACTAAATTAAAAAGGAGTAAAATAGTTTGAGGTCTTGGTTTCGAAATACAGATTATCTGTCTTGTTGTTTTTCCTTAAAATGTGATTAAGAAGATCCTTTAATGGAAAATGAAAACTCGCAAATATATATCCTACCTCCAAAATGAAATGACGTTGCTTTTTCGCTACGTGTTGTGGATTAGTGCGTTGGTGTTGGGATCAGGGGGTCACAGGTTCAAACCCCACTGCAGTCAGCATGTCGTTGTGTCCCTGAGACACTTCACCCCAAATTGCTCCTGTGGGGATTGCCCACAGAGTATGTAAGTCGCTTTGGATAAAAGCGTCTAACAAGTGACATGTGATGTAATTTAAAAAATACATTGCTCACAAGAAAGTGCCCCTGGTGTGTGAAGGCCTAAGACTAAATACGAAATAATATGAATAATACCCCTTAGCTCTGTAAAGTGCCTCCATAAACATTCATCTGTTGTCATCTTGCAATTTATTTATTTATCAAAATAGTTATCACTGTAACAAACAGTATTTAATTTCATCTTTCTGTACAATATTTAAATGTACATTATTTTCTTGTATATATCATATTGTATTTACGCATATATGGACTTTTGCACTATTTTTATTTTTTATTTTATTATATATGTTGCATCTTTGGCAAAGGAGCTCAGGTCATATGATTGTCATTGCCATTTCTAAACTGTAGCTTATGTGCATAAGACATTAAAACCTTTAAATCTTGAAAAAACAAAACAATGGCTGACTAACTGAACCCCAGTGTCTTGTCATGACGACAGGTGGAGTTTAGAGCTCAGACAAACAGACGGTCGCCAAACACGCAGCCTGCATTTCAGGATAGCATCTGCGAGTTGTAAGAAAAGACAAGTTAAGCCGGGACTATGTGGGTCAGTGAACCTGTGACCTCTGGGTATGCAGACCCTCTCATAATGCTGCCGATGACATTCAACATAACAGAGTCTTAGTTCAAACACTGGAGTGCTGAGTGACCTTCAGAGAGGAATGATGTGAATTTACAGACAGCATTTGGTGTTTCACCGGACAGCAAATACGTATATTTACTCACATAAAATACTATTTTTTATCCTTTCCTTTATACATCTACTCCACTACATTTAAGCTGCGGATATTGTACTTTTAATGCCTCTACTTAATTTATTTAACCCTTGTTACTTTTGACCTATAAAAACACATGATGCTGATGATGCAGTTCTTTACCAATATCGGTATTTAACTTAATTTCTTCATTTGGCACCACATTGACAACGTTAAATGCTCTTACATTCAAACTTAATAGCCAAAACCACCCTGTAGCTATCGTGCATACTATTCTGATCATTTTCAGGTTCATATCAGTATGTTGTGCCACTACTGTGACATGTTTCCTTGCTTTAATGTTTGTGTTACGACTGAATAAACGGGTTTGAACTCAATTGCACGACTCACACACTTTTTTAACAAAAAAGGTTTTATTCAAACCAAAACTCACGACAGT
The DNA here is from genome assembly GCF_000735185.1 of Notothenia coriiceps. Lineage (NCBI taxonomy): Eukaryota > Metazoa > Chordata > Actinopteri > Perciformes > Nototheniidae > Notothenia > Notothenia coriiceps. The sequence continues at coordinate 55,958 of NW_011358796.1, read as the reverse complement.
GGGAAACTAAATCACTCTTAACGAGGAAAAACAGAATCAAAACAAAGTCGCTCTTGATGAGGAAAAAACACTGGGAGCATGAATATAAGAATACTTAGACAAGACGTGGCTCAAAGCTCTGCTTGGGATTCTTTCTGGCATGATGCGCTGGTAGACGGTCACATGAAACGAAACGAACTGGCACAGGACAGAGGGAGACGAGGACAATAAATACACCAGGTAATGGGGAACAGGTGGAAACAATCAGGGGCGTGGTCGACAATCACAGGAGTGGGAGACACACAAGGAAGGGAGGTCAGAGTATCTGAAACGAGAGGAAAGATTACTATTCAAAATTAAAGGGGAAAATCAGGAGACAAAGAAAAAAAAACACTTAACTAAACTAACATCATTTGCGAGAGATGACAGTTTGTTTTTCTCAATCTGCCTGAGCGCTCGCTTAGCATGCGAGAGGTAGCTGGATCGATGCCCGCATTCTCCACAAAACTTTAGGGAGACGGTGCCGCAGTGGATAGAGCCTTGGTGTTGGGATCAGGGGGTCACAGGTTCAAATCCCCACTGCAGTCAGCATGTCGTTGTGACACAAGACACTTCACCCCAAATTGCTCCTGTGGGGATTGTCCACAGTGTTGAGCATGGAAGTCGCTTTGGACATGTCATGTAATACAGTCCTCAGTAAACCCACATTTCTAAGAATCATATAGCCTTCCAGAAACACTTGTGGGATTCTTGGTAGAGCTACTTCAGAGACAGCTCATGATTAATAGCAGCAGCAGCAGCAATATGCTTACATTGAGCTCCAGCAGACTGCATTGCAACAGAGCGAGAGAAATTCTTCAGCAACAGGCAGAGAAAAATAAGAGAAAGTGAGTGAGGAGAAACAGCTTGTTTTGTTTCAACTGAATCTGTGTTATTGTCATATTCTTAAAGCTGTTAGTACATTCAACCGCACAGCACTACATTTTAATTGTCTGGTATTTGTAACAACATTCCCTAAAAGGCACAATCACCACGAACACGGCTAAAGGGTAAAGTACAGTAACTACAACTAGCTAACGTTGTAGCCTAGCAGAGTGGACAAGTTGCTGTTAGCTGACAGTGAGGTCCATCAAAGTGACCACGCCCTAATTTATGCAAAAACTTTAAGACCTAACAAAAATAAAAGGGTTGGATTATAAAACAATTCACTCAACACTTAATAATCATTAAGGTGGAATCTAAGTATATCCCGAATGATTTGTATTGCATCCAGGGGTAGAAACATATTTATTTCTGCTGTAAAGTTGGGCATTTTAACCATAGATTTTAACATGGAAATTCATCCTTTCTGCAGTCATCGCCTATCGGCCAATAGATGAACTGCAGTTTGTGGCACTTCCTTATTGGCCTCCCGGCTCTGCCCCAGAGTTTGCCGCTTGATCCTAACGTTAGATTTTTTTAATCTGGATATTGCACTTTTGCTTCAACTATTCAAAAAGTGGTGTTAATATGTGAACATTAACCTGGTTAACAAAATGGTTAAGTATAAGTAAAAGTACCAAAATCAAATGCAAAAATCCTGTTGCTTTTGCCAAGGTAGCCCTTTCGATGCTTACTTCCGGGTCAGATACAAAAAGACGTCATCCCTGCAGCACTCCTTAATATTTTCGTGTGAATAGACACAGAGCTGAGGAAATGGGTGGGTTGTTGGTAGAAGATGAAGGAAAAAAAGCAAGGCCAAGAGAGAGAAGGATGGGAAGGACAGGAAGAGCACGTGAAGGCTGGCAGTGTGTTGTCCAACATCTGTGTGTGTGTGTGTGTGTGTCAGAAAGTGTTTTACGTCACTGCATGACTCACACAGGAGGAGGCTCCACACGTACTCCATTCACACACACACTAATTCATCCATGAAGGTAATGTGTGCAAGGTCGCCACATGTCTAAAAATAGACAAGCAGGCAGGAACATACAATGTACTTAACACACACTTGAAAAAACACTCAATACTGCGAACAAGCAGAGGAATCGAAGTACATTAAGATCTCCTCGGAAGAAAGGAGGATTCTGTGTTGAAGTCTCTCCTGATTGGCCAAAATATAGTTTAGGTCAAACAGGTGTCCATAAAGCCTCCTCAGAGACCGGACACAATTGTATTGCCATTTTTTATATATAAAACGTATATATATAAAAATGACCTATACAGAGTGGTGCAGGAATGAGTCATAAAACCCAGAAATGAGTCAGCATTTATTCACTTCCTGTTCCCTAGTCTCAAGCTTTATGGTTTTCTGAGTGTGTTTCACTTAGATGCCTGAAATAAGCTCTGTCTTTATTAAAAGCTTAAGAGGTTTTCAGGTTTTGATCTACGACATTAAATACAAGTAAACGAGATGAGACTACTAAACGGCGAACATTGGCCACCTTTAGCTTAGCGGTGGAGACTTGAAGTCATGTGACTGTGATGTATAGCCTAACGTTACTTTTTGCTTCTGGAGATTGCATTTACGCTTCAACAATTTTAAATGTATATGTGGAGATTATCACTGTGGAGAAAAGTAGAAGGATAAAATGTCCACTAATGAAAACCTTATTTTAACTTTTATAAGGATCTGCCGGAAACACCTCCATGGGACTCCTTTGTTTACTTCCTGAACATAGTGACATCACTACGTAACACTTGCGCTTCTATTGGCTAGCGCTCCAACACATTGTACGTGATAGGCTAAGGAGCGGGACTTTAAGAGCTTTTTGAACATTAAAGCATGGAGACATGTCCCAGTAGAGTAACTACATACTGATATACACCTGGGGCCGTATTCACAAAGCATTTTATCTTACCGCTAGGAGTGCTCCTAACTCGCGCTAAAACATTTTACGTAGGAGTTTTTTCTTAAAAGTTATTCACAAAGCCGCTGAGACCTACTCATACTAAGGATAAATCACTAAGAGTGAACTAAGAGTGACGCGCCGTTGCTATGGATGACGTCGATTCTCGTGCATGAGTTTAGAAGCGGTCAGTACGGTGATTGGTTGTTCAGAGCAGGCGGTCTCGGTGAAACTCATCCGCAACATCCCACAAACGAGCCCACTAAAACAAGGAAATAGCCTAGGCTAGAAATGTATTCCTATCAAATAGTTATGGACAGTGCAGTTAGCAGAATACACGCATGATGACAAGTTTGTGCAGACCACGATAATGACGTTGTATATGCACGTTAAAGAGAGAGAGCAAACAATAAAAATACGTAAATTGCATTAAATCAAGGAGGCAATTAAAAGCGCCCTGCAAACTATTATCCAATGAGCATCCCTTATAGCTTGGTAGTCAGTCGGCACGGTATTTGGTTGGTAGTTACGTGAGAGATCTGGTGTATAGTAGGTTGTCAAATAGGCCTAAAGGAAACCCTGTTAGTTGTTGACTGTGTCCTAGTTTCGGTTGAGTACCGTTACGTCCATAAGGGCCACACCAGCCACGATAACTGCCCTCCGTGTATTTTTATTAACGCGGTAGTTTTCTACTCTCTGCACAAGCAGTTATCTTTCTTGACATGTAAGGTAGTTGTGCGTCTAACAAAAGTAAGTAGTACTATCCCTGAACTTGCGCCATACCCGACAATAACTTTCACAAATTCACGNAAGGCCTTCAAAGTGTCCTCTTCTCTGGAATCCATCGATCTGATTGGTTATTAGCAAATGATCAAAGTAGTACGGAGGAAACATATTTTCGTTTGGATTGCTGGTCTGGGAGAAGCGTGTGTGTGTGTGTGTGTATTTTTGCGTTAGTGTGTATTGTGTTTGTTTCCCAACAAAACCCTCACGAGAAACATCGGCTGTTGTTATGCCTGCTGTGACGTCAAGTTACTCCGTTCACCGCTTGTATTTATGCCGTCACAAGCTTCAAAGTTGTATTTATCATCTGAATTTGCCAAAACAAGTTTAATATTCTGAAAGCCAAGACTTTGTTTATTTGAAATCAGATGAAAACAAACTGTAACGGACCCTGCCGTGTTATCTATGATTACTATACGCCTCCAGCGGAGGGAGGGGGGGCAGGTCTCTGGAACAGCAGAGTGGCGAGTGAGAGCTGTCTTCTTCCCTTTCCAAGCTTCAAACATGTATTTATCGTTTGATTTTGGAAATAAAAGTTTCATATTCTGAAAGCCAAGACTTTGTTTATTTAAAATCAAACAAAACACCCGAACCCTGAAAAACTAGTTTTTTTTACATAATCCACGTTTATTTTTAAATGAGCCGTTACGACTTCCGACTGATTTCGATAGAGCGGGTCACATATATGTACTATATTATAACTATTATTATTTCTTAAAATAATTTAAAGAAAAAATATATAATTTTGGGGGAAAATCTGACTTTTATCTCAGAATTGTTTTCACTAAATTCAAAAAAAGAAATAAACATTTGGTCAGATCAAAAAAAGAAATGTGACACCGTAGAATAAGGACCACACTTGTCACACATGATTTTATTTGTATAATGTCCTTCATGTTTGTTGATCTGTAAAGCCCACTGAGACCAATGTGTTTGTGACATTGGGCTTTGTAAATCAAATGAGATAATGGTTGAGGACGTGTTAGTTGAAGTCCTATTGCAGGTGTGACATAAGTACTTCAGTAATATAGGTCAACAAGGGCCTTTCAGAGTGTCTGTGTCGTTTCTGCAGATGCCTAAAGCCTGAAGCCAGACGATTGTTTGTGACGTGTAAACAGAGGCTGTTTCTCTGAACACACAATATCATGCGATGAAGCGTGACAAACAGAGACAGCACTGTGGTGAGGACAGAGTACAAAACAAAGACACACACACAGTTGTTTACCTGCAGCCCGATGGAGCAGGTGGCGTTTGGGCAGGACAGATCCTCCATCTCTGAGCCGCTGGACCCGGAGGAGGAGACGCTGATCTGATCGGCCGGGACCTTTTTAGAGCCGTCGCTCACTGTGAGCAGGCTGAGGACAGAGAGACACCATGAGAACCAGTCAAACATAATGCTGCAATAAAGGGCTGAACAAACATACATCACAAGTGTTGGTCACTTTTTTATTTTTAAAATCGAGTCTATTTACAATTAAAGTGTTCATAATGAAGCTTCAATGGTTTGGGTTATGAGGTTATGATGTAGTGTCTTTTTCTTGAAAATAATAATAAAATCAAGTCATCTTCAATATAAATAGGGTCTCTAAATTGGACTACGAATTCACCTTTATTAATTGATTACTCAATTTTGAATATACATATCTCACATTCTTCCTCAACATAAATACACATTTTTGTAATCACATTTTTTTTTATATTACTATGTGGTTGCCTAGGTTTCTTTTTTTATATTTGGGGTTGTATAAAAAGAAATATAATCCTAAGCACTACTAGGATCTAATTGTAAAAAATAATATAATACTGGTCGAGTCTCAGCTTTATCGGCAACTGTGCAGAACTATGGACTTTAAACAAAACAAATACGGGAAAATATTTAAACTAATACATTTTCCTTTTACTGTGTGTAAACACTTCATACAACAAATCACACTGCTCAACAGATTACATCTTGTTGTAGCAACGTGAACACTCTCTGCACCCACTGTGACTTTAGTGTTCAGGTGTTGTTTAAAGGTAGGTGTGTGTGTGTGTGCGTGTGTGTGCGTGTGTGTATAGTGTACATAGTAAAATGTTTGCACATTTAACAGTGAGCGCAGCAGCGTACTCACGAGGAGAGTTTCTTTGTGAGCGTGCGGTGTCTCCAGGAGGTCGGAGAACACAGATCCACCGGAGGCTCCAGCTGCCTCGACAGGTCATAGCTGTAACAAAAACATATATTCATTTACTGAGGAAAATGCTGTTTTTACTGGGAACATTTTTACATCATTTTCATATTTATTTTTTGTAAATAAAGTTATTTTCACTTTCCTCAGGTTTCTTTTATTATTCTTTACAGCCCATGTTTTATTCGACTTTAAAATGATCATATACTGTCTTTTTTGTTAAGCATTTGTAATAACATTTCCTACATTGAAAGTATTGTGGCAGCAAATATTATATCACTTGTTTTTTGGACATAAAATGAAATACAAACACCAATCAGGAAAATCTGGGGTGGCAATAATAATTTAACAAAAACAAAAGTAAAATATTTGTTGTTGTTATTTGTCTATTTATGACATTGTTCTTGTCCATTTAAAACAATGTTATTAATAACAAATTGTAACTTTATGTATTGTGTATTATTTATTGTAAATGGACACTTCTACTATTTGGCATAGGTTCATAACTGCTCTGGTAATTATATAATGTTTATATAATTTTAGCTTTTTTCCTGCAGATAGCAGACTTCTTCTTTTATTTGTTCAGCCTTCTTATACATTCATAGAGTTATACTAGTTCATTTTTACAATATAAATGTCAAAGGAATGGCTTCTTTACGACAAGGTGAGGTCCTTGTTATCCACTGATAATAAAAACAGATTAACTGACCACCAGACATTACTCAGTGTAACAGGACACTTTGATTGATGCTGCACCTAATTCAATGGAAAATTATAAAAGCAACGCAGGTGTATTCGTCCATATGGGGAGGTTTTATTGACAGTAGAAGAATTTTAACAACGCATAATTCGGATTATGTAACTCGACTTTTATTGGGAATTTCAGCGGGCGTTCCCTCTGCTTGGGATCCGATCACAGGGGTATGATGGGAATATTAAACCACTTTTTATTGAAGCTCACCTCTCCAGCCAACACTGAACGGGTTGTCGCGGGGACGAGGTGCTGCCGTACTGACATATTGTTTATTATTGACATTTTTGTTTTAGCTGACTGGTTTTCTATTCATTTATTTGTTGTTGTATGTCTGTTTGTCTTCTGTCTGTGTGGGATTTTGTTTGGTATTAAGCGGGATTTACATTGTTACCTATTTTTCTATAAAGAGAAGATTTTTTTTTACCTACTTCTGACACATGCTCTGATAGAATAACTGTATGCTGTTGAAAAAACCCAATAAACAAAGAAGCTCACCTCTCCAGATCTGTGAGCAGCTTGCTTCCCCGCAGCCAGGCAGAGATTCTGGAGTGATGGGGCAGGTTGTACTGGGAGCAGGACATCTGCAGCACACGGATCTGAGACAAAACATCAAACTCCTGCAGGGAGACGGAAAGGACAGAGGATTAAAACAGAATGAACGAATGAAAGTGATCCTTAAAGAGATATGAAAAGGTCTAAAAATGAGCTCTGCTAAGTGCCCCGATAAACATTCCTGTTTGTCATCTTGCAATCTACTTATTTATATAAAATAGGTATCACCACAATAAACTGTATTTAATTTAGTCTTAATGTACATTATTTAATATTCTGTTCTTGTCATATTCTATTTACATGTATAGACTTCTTGCACTATTCTTTATTTTGTATTTTATTATAGGCTACATGTTGCATTGTTGGAGGAGCTCAGGTCAGAAGATTTTCATTGCCATTTCTACACTGTAGCTTATGTGCATATGACAATAAAACCTATGAATTTGAATTGAATTTGTTTAAACCTTTCTTTAGCTTTCGTCATGTCCGACTGAAAAGACAAAATGTCCCTGTTTATTCTGACCATGCAAATATACTGCACACACCCAGCTAAGTCAGTGCTGACAGAAATGTACGCGGACACTTTGTTTAAAAATAAAAGTGAATATATAAAATATGGTACAAAGAGGAACCACTTACCCTTCTCCTCTTCTCAAAGTTTATGAGCCCACCCTGTCAAAAGAGAAAGAATGTATATTGAATACAATAATGATTTATTGGATCAAGTAATAGTATAATTTGTTATCTTTTATTGTTCTTTTGCTAACATCCCTATTTATTATTAAGAGCACTATATCTAAATGTCACTAAAATTGTCTTTAACAGGTTGTGTATATTTTTTTAATAGCAATACCTCCTGTGAATCCTTCAAAACAATATGATAATATAATAACACAGCTGTAATGAAGGTAATCAAAATGTCATGTAGATGTTTCCAATATGTATACACAACCTACTACTAGAAAGCTAAAACAAGAAGGCTAATATCAAGCTAGCTGATGATAGCTAAAACGAAATGTCCTTATGTCGATTTTCTTTAGCTCTGTAAATAAGATAACATATACATTTGGTTGAACTGACATCTTAGTCATTTAGTTAATATTGTTTGAGTAGCTAAATGAGTCGGTAACTAATAAAGTTAAAACTTGACTAAACGCCTGCTAAGGGTAGCTAACGTTAGCTTAGCTTTTGTAGCTACCATTTTGAATCCCATTGAATTCACATAATTATCTGAAGTAAAGCTACCTTTAGATTACATTAACATTTATGAAATTGTTGATCCACTTGTCATATTGGTTTAAATTTGAAAATTGTATTGAAGCAGACTGCAACTAGCAAAACAGAGTAATACAACTAGCATACTCCTTACAAATGCAGAAAAGGAGGGATTGAAGTAAAGTGTAACTTATTACTTGGTGAAAATTCATGACATAAAGACATATTTTACTGAACACAGTATATACCTAACTATTGAATGTTAACACTGTCAAATATTAAACAGAGGAACTGTATTAAGGCTACATTATTTACCTCCACAGTGTCTAGCAGAGCAGTGTCCAGCATGGTGAGGACGGTCAGATATGTGCCCAGGTAAGGAACCACTCCACTGGAGGTACTCTGCAGACACACATGGAAGAAGGGTTAAAGTTTCCTGTGTCACTGACTGCGTGTGGTTATTTGTGTCCTTTTAACACAGTCATTAGCTTTTTATTTTATTTGATGCATTCACACAAGGAAAATCCCATTTAGCAGCACTGTGGGTTCATGTTACGGCCCAGGAGAATGTGCATATGACTCATAAAAGACCCCAGTCTGGTCTATTATTACCGTCCTATAATCCCGGTGATCTGGGGCCATTTGAAACTTGCTCAGCTCAGAGCGAGGCTAAAGATAGGTTTGGGTATATGCCATGCCAGACATACTCCACCCACACGGAGTGAAACCCGCTCTCTGGTGGCTTTTAACGTTGTATAATAGGGTTGCATGTGAGATTGTGAAAAGCTGAAACTAAGCCCTGCCCCAGGTTGAAAAAAAAAAAAGACAATATCACAAGAAAAATGAACATTGTGAAAAAGCAAATGTATCACATCTGGCTCTCGGCTTCAACATATCTCAATCCTTTCTGATCCTGAGATATGGCTTACCATCTGTCTGGGGATCGGACACCTCTTCGATATCTTTGGGGAAATGTTATTTACAGCCGCCGCGCCTCCATCCTGTCGAAGTAGGTCAGACAGAGCTATATTCAGTTGGAGGTGATATTTTAAATGACTTAACCTCACCAGCATATTTTTTTCATTTGAATGAAGGAGCAGACTGGACAAAATGCATACATGCTCGTGAAGCAGGTTCTTCAACACAAGAATAACACTTATTATACATTAACTTGGATATCCTGTTTAATTATTATCTTGTGCAAAGGGCGAGAGGCCACTTTCAAGCTTTCTCTCGGAAGTCTTTGTATGTTATATCTATGAAAAGCAGCGATTAGGCTGTAAGCAAATGTGTGAGTCACTGAGGTTAAACGGAGAAATGCCTCCTTTGATGAAAGGGCTGCGCCTGAATGATGCAACTACAGTATATTGGAAAGTGAAAAGGAGAAGAAGTTAACAAAAGTGGGACATTTAGAAAGACATCCAAATGGATATCTTTGGATGGTATTTTAAAGCAATGAATACTTCTGTGTTTGTGCAGATAATACCAGTCTTTCTATGACCTATTGACTTTCACTAGACAAAAGTCACCTCTGACGCAGCTGCCTTAAGAGGACTTCATAAGAGAAAAGAGGGAACACAATGTGCTGCAGGCGACTGGTTTCCCATTAACTCTGTTCAACATTTCTGTAAATATTAAACTTGAAAAATGTATCTTTTGTAATGATTATAAAAAGAGAAATCCATGTGCTTAGGAGGACAATCATTCCCAGACATGGTTTCAATACGTGACATATCGTATGTACTATTCTCTGTATGCAACAGGTGCTTAGAGTGCTTAGATGCAAACGTAGGAAAAATATTTTCTATTGAAATATATAGGAAGATTACCACCTTAACAATTGTTCTTGTCAGGTAGCATTTACTGTAGACTATCTTCTATCTACCTACATTATTTTACACAGTGAGACAATTTCACATGAACTACATACAGTATCATCAGGAGTGTATGTTCCCAGGCTCCTTATGTTTCCCAGCTAATGTGACACATTTATAAGACCGTTTAAAGCAGGGGTGTCAAACTCAAGGCCCGGGGGCCAAATCCGGCCCGCGACTTCATTTTATGTGGCCCCACAAGAGCTTGCAAAGAATATAATATATTTATTATACGGTTACATGCCGCTTTACAGAAGGATTGCCCATAAACTACATGTCCCACAATGCATCTCATTTTGACTCTTTTCCCAGAATGTGGCTTTAATTTTTAAATCATTTCGTGACATTCTCACTGAAGAGACTTGCAATTATTTGCCCTAGACTTCTGCTTTCAGACGTAGTTAACTATGAAGTTATTACCCTATCCGATAATAATCCAATGCAGAGGCAATAATGTTATATAATACATTATTTTAGATATATGATATGTTTATATATGTATTTCTAGATAGTCTTAAAGTTACAACCGGCCCTTTGAGTGCAACCATAATGCTGATGTGGCCCGCGATGAAATTGAGTTTGACACCCCTGGTTTAAAGGGTTTTATGTAGACGGCTTTTACAGTTTTTTTCCCTATAGGTCAAAACGTTCAATGTACGTTTCCCTGGGTTTTTAAATCACACACGGATTACAGTTCACTGATGTTATACTAGGTTAATTATACACCGTCACCGTGGGCAAGACTGTTTTCTTTACTCCTTACATTGATATCTTGACAATGGCTGTAAAGATTTGTACAATTCAAACTGCATTTGAAACATCCATCTCCCTTTAACCTTTGTGTGATTTGAATTATAAAGATGCATATAAACGTTGCAAAGGTAAACACTGTAAACACATTTTCCTTCTCACCTCCAGCAGGAGCTCTCTGTTGGTCAGAACACAGTTCTCATCAGGGAAGGTTTCCCAGAGGTTATCAAACGTCGCCATGCTATCCCTACAACGAGACAAAATGTATTAAATATGCAGCCATTTTCCCCAAAACTAGACATTTGAATACTATAAAACATGACCAGATGTTAATGCCTTAAAGCAACAACATGAAGTTATGCTTCAGTTATTGTTAACTGCCTTGTTGATGATCCTTATGTCACCAAGAAGCAAGACATTTGCTGACTTGCTCAGTCAGTGACATTGAATTGCACTCGATGAGGGTTTAATGTCCTCATTAAAAGGACGATTATGTAGAAAACAACATAAAAGTGACAGAGAGGGACAGAAATGTGGCCTTTGAGACGTCTCTAACCCAACCTTACCTGTTAACAGCAGCCCAGGTCTTTCTCAGCCTGTAAACTGCATTAGACTGAAGGGCCGACAGGATGGCCTTGAGAGAGGAGAAGTTCTTCAACCGACGACAATCCTGCAGAGCAAACAACGAGCATTCAGTGGATTCACCTCATTTAAAATGTAATTGTATTGTTACCCATGCTTTGTGTTGGCATATGGTGATAAAGGACCAGAGGTGGGAAGTACTGGAGTACAAATACTTCGTTACTGTACTAAGTACATTTTTCTGGTATCAGTACTTTACTCCACTACTTATTTTGTTTTACTTTGACTTCTTACATGTTGAACACAAATACCTGTACTTTCTACTTCTTACATGTTGAACACAAATACCTGTACTTTCTACTTCTTACATGTTGAACTCAAATACCTGTACTTTCTACTTCTTACATGTTGAACACAAATACCTGTACTTTCTACTTCTTACATGTTGAACACAAATACCTGTACTTTCTACTTCTTACATGTTGAACACAAATACCTGTACTTTCTACTTCTTACATGTTGAACACAAATACCTGACTTTCCAAACAGGCTGGTTCCTTTAGTTTGAATGTGTGTTTGGTGGCGTGATCATTATTATTTAGAGTCATTGCGTGCCTATTGATTTGAACACGATCCGTGTATCNNNCAGGATAATTTCTAATTCCTATTAGATCTGGCCCGCCGGTATATTGCACGCACACCTTCCCTCCATCCTGAGGGTCTCCTCCGCTCAGAGCCTGACCCCAAACATTGATGACCTTGCACCCAAGATGAGATGCCAAGTATCTGAACTAGCATCACAGAGCAGCACACTGAGTTTAATGGATGTTTCCTTCTGCACTTTCTCTCTCACGACAACAGGGCATGTTTGGTTTGTTCTTTGAGGGAAATAGTTTTGTTGAAGCTCCTGGGAAAATGTACTTGTAAGAAATGACTCTGGAAAAGCTGCAGATAGAGCCATAAGAAATGAATGCAACTGATTATTTAATGTTTAATGTTGTTTTTATAGGCAATCATTTAAGATTTGTTAGTTCCAGGTTTAATATGTGCAATAAGTTCATTTCAATAAGTTCTGCAATAAACATTGAACCAGCCCGGCCCTCGACTAGCATCGTTTTTTTTATTTTGGCCCACTTGTGTATTTGAGTTTGACACCCCTGCTGTAGTTTGTTCTATAGGTTTTAGTGCATGTAAATGGTCTGCAAAGGCTCAAATCCCTGTCACATGTCACAGTAGAAGCACAGCATACACATGTACCCTGTATATGTCCTCTTTAATACAACATCTTATGCGAGTGATTTACGAAGCCAATATGTTGTCGTGGAAAACCTCACAAACCAAAATGTGTTTTAAGTTTAAATGGATGTTAACACAAGCGGCTTGTTTACAAGAAGTCATCTGTGGATCTCCTCCTTTCAGTACTTGACATTTTGTTCTGCAAACCTAGTTTCAACAGAATGAACGCAAACATATTTTTCTGCATTAGGTAACGTCTTCCTTTATTTGAGGTAGAATAGAAATAAGCAGTATTATATAAGCTTTGTATTTTCTGCTGGCCTTCACTCTTTCTTTCTTTCATTCATTCATGGTGTCCATTAGCACTCCTCTGTCTCTTGCCAGCCATTCACATGGACACACACACACACACACACACACACACACACACACACACAC
>NW_011358796.1:41969-42790 GCF_000735185.1 Notothenia coriiceps | reverse complement strand
CAAATACCTGTACTTTCTACTTCTTACATGTTGAACACAAATACCTGTACTTTCTACTTCTTACATGTTGAACACAAATACCTGTACTTTCTACTTCTTACATGTTGAACACAAATACCTGTACTTTCTACTTCTCTCATTTTCCAAACAGGCTGGTTCCTTTAGTTTGAATGTGTGTTTGGTGGCGTGATCATTATTATTTAGAGTCATTGCGTGCCTATTGATTTGAACACGATCCGTGTATCCATCATTTCCTGGTCTTCTCTAAAGAAGAGGGACCAATGAAAACGTTGTCATGTTGCCGTTGGTCACCATGGAAACATTCATTAGCTAACAATGACATTATTGTTCTATTTATATAAAGGGAGGTCAGGTACTCTTTAAAACAGCTGCTAGTTATGGGTACTTTTTACTGAAGTACATTTCAAAGCCTCTTTACTTTGACTTGAGTAAAGAAGTTTAGTCAGTACTTCTACTTTCACCAGAGTATCTTTAAACATGAGTGTCTGTACTTCTACTTGAGTAAAGGATGTGTGTACTTCTCTCTCTGCTCCTCCTCAGCTGCAGGAGCTTGTTGCAGCAGTCTATCTGTCAGAAACCTTCCTGTCTGACGGCCAGATGCTTTTGTGTTTCTCAGATCTGGAGGCAGAGTGCCGGGCGGCGCTGACTGACTGGCTGCTGAGGAACGGAGAGCAGACGTACCAAGACAGGTTGACTCGAGCCCTGCAGCACATCGGGAGGACAGACATCGCCATCGGTGAGAAGCAACCAAGATTCAAGGCTTTTTCTGTCATGTGTACATAGCTACAGATATATCAATG
>NW_011358796.1:36361-41951 GCF_000735185.1 Notothenia coriiceps | reverse complement strand
ACTTGAGTAAAGAAGTTTAGTCAGTACTTCTACTTTCACCAGAGTATCTTTAAACATGAGTGTCTGTACTTCTACTTGAGTAAAGGATGTGTGTACTTTTGCCATCTCTGTAAAGGACTAGTTAAAGAAGTCCTATCTTTGGATTGAGTTAAGCTACGTCTTTAGCCACTAACCTGTGCTACTCTGATCCACTTCTCTATGATGCGGGCCCTTTGAGCCGGAGAGGTTTGAGGCCCGTTGGAGGAAGTTGGACTGAAGTTGGAGTCTGTAGGCTGGCAGAGCAGGGACATGATGACCCGGTTAGTGACGGCGTTGAACTGCACAATGGTGGCTCGGATAGTGGGAGACATGTTTTCCTTCTTGTCTCGTTGCGACCACACACATCCCAGACACTGGTACGGCACCACTTTGACAAACAGAGACTGAAACGCCATGAAAACCAATCATTAGTCTTTGATTACGAATGTAAAACCCAAGAAATAAATTCCATCCTCTCGCATACCGAGTCCATTCGGGTGAGTTGATCTGCAATGGCTGCCGCGGAGAAGTCCATGAATCCACCTTGATCCGGAGAGTTCTCACATCCTGAATCATCATCACCAGAAGCCTCCTCGTCTTGCTCCTCATCAGCAGAACTAACATCTTTATCAGCTTCTGAAGACACACATAGAGATCAAGAAACAGTGAGCATGTCTTTATGGATTTCATACGATGGTATAGCAAAAAGAAAGCCCTTATCATTTGTTCGTGTCATGGAACGGAGGATCACCTTCGTTCTGAAACGTATTGAGCAGTGCCTCAGTTTGCCCGGCCAAAGAGCTGAAGTTAGGTTGGCTCCGCATGTTGTGATGAACTGCAGAACTGATCCTCAGGTGATCCAGAAGCAACCTGAGTGCCGGGTGAAGGGGAGAGTCCCTGAAGTCCTCGCTGTACTCATCCAACCATGTCTGGACAAAGGCCAAGAGAGGGCTGAGGAGGCAGAGATTCATTACTACTTACACAACAACAGAGTAATATATTAAAACTAACCCGGATAGGTTCAAGAACACTGTGCATTAAGGAACATCTGTAACCCACCTGTTGTAGCATTCACTGTTGTCCAGATCTGAGGCAGCATTGTCTCTAATGGGAAGAAAAACATACTTTTTTTATACTCCTTTTGCTGTTTTCTGTAAATCTTTTAATTACCATGTGCTCCTGCCCTCCAACTATCCTAACCCTGACCTTGAAACGTGCCAACCACAGTCTAAAACCACTCCGTCCATAATTGTTGTTGAAAGCCTCAGGATGATGATCACCTGCTGCTAGGTACTTATTACTACATCAAAGACATGGTTGCTATGTCAGCGACACAATGTATAAAAAGATCCTGACTCAACTTGGTGACTCTGCGTGAGCAACAAGCACCACCCGTGTTGTTTTCCCAGAATCCAGCACAAAGGAGATTACTTTTCACCTGAGGCTCTTCATCATGTTCAAACATGAGCCTGTGCTTTCTGATCGGAAAACCATAGAACAGGTTTAACTGGGCTAAATGTCAGCATCGTAGGAATAAAAACATACAACCAAAGCAAAAAGGGAAACTTAGGAAAAGTGTGCTTGAATGGACAATGTTAATTAGGGGGGACTGAAATATGTAACTCTTACCACTGAAGGAATAGTTTTTTGCTAAGCTAACTGAGCAGCCAGTTAGGTTAACATCTGGAAACATTTAACATACCCTTAAAAAAAACGAGTAATTTCCGGTAGTTTCCTGAAAATTGACTTGAGGATTATAAATTGCTCCGGTCAAGATTTGCACTCCAAGCTATCGTGTTTTGTACTTATGTAATCAATCAAACATTGCAGTGGTTGCTGTACTCACACCTGATTGAAGTCTACACTTTTTTTAAGTACACTTGTCAAATTTTTTTTTTTTATAAATACTATTTCTGACAAAGCCAGGCTAGCATTTTCAACCTCATTGGTGCTAAGCTAACCAGATGTTAGCTGTAGCTTCATATTTGCTGTATAGGCATGAGTGGTATCAATCTTCAGAACTTTTGGCAAGAAAGCCCATAAGTGTATTCAACAAAACGGCAAACTACCCATTAAGAAGAAAAGACCAGAACAGGCATACAGTGATGTGAACATTGATTGTACCTGTGAAAGAGCAGCTCTATAAGCTTCGAGGTACTGATGAAGGTCCTGTATGTGGAGAGGAAGATGCGGCTGTAGTCCTGCTCCTGGTTCTCAGGGTCGAGGATCTGATTCACGAGGAGGTCCAGGGTGGCAGCTTTCAGACGCCGCACCTTGCAGGTTCGGTACTGAACAAAAGCACAACATGGACCCTCCGCTCCGAGGTTTGGGGAGGAAGGGACGGGTTCTCGACGAAGAGTAATCCCATAAATCGCGCCATCCTCGAACTCCTCGCCCCACTCCTGCACTGGGTTCTGGGGAAGGGAAGTAATGATTGCTTGTAAGTGAAAGTATATTATAAAGTGTTTCCTCCTTTTTTGAGGTCTTTTGGAGAGAGATACATAATGCCTTACAAGATATTTTCAAATGTCATGTGTCCATGGAGAGTAAGACTTTGATTTTTGGACTCGTAACTCAAGAATGGACAAATATGTATTAAATGTTGCTGGTGGTGAGTAAAAAAGCTGTTACAAGGAAGTGGTTATCAGCAGATAGCCCAGCGTTAAACGCATGGATGGATATTACAATGATATTTACAAAATGGAGGGGATAACATCATCTGTCAATCCCAAACTGGAACTATTTGTGTCACGATGGAGAAAGTGGACTGATTTCGTAAAACCTCATAAGCCAGATTTTGTTTTTACAAACGTATGATTTTACTGTGAAGTGCTGATCACTCCCTAATGTTCATACTTTTTACTGTTTTTATTTTATCTTTGTGTAAAAAAAGACGAACTTAAGATGTACAATTACTATGTCTTGAAACAACACTGTAATGGTTTGCTGCCAAATGTCAATGAATATATTACAAAAAAAGTAGGACCAGCTGATTGTTTGACCCATTAATAAACTACTCTTGCAAGAATAAAATGTGAAAAAGTCCAAGCAGGAGTGATTTCTTATAAAAACCGTATAGGTATGTGTCATTCACTGTTCTGCTCGGGTACCAAAGGTATACGTGCAATACACACAATATATATATATATTGTATATATATACACAATATATATACAATATACATATACACACACACTATATGTAGTAATGTTTTTGGTGAAAACATCAGGGTAAGAGGGTGGGTGCAAAAATAGAAAAGAGAGCCTCCATGTCAAGGTGAACCAACACAAACAAGTGACATACCATCCCAACTCCCACTGATCCAATGTGAACCACAACAACTACGCAAAATCTGCTTACTAAGAACCACGTCTACAAATACTGCACAAACGGCTTAGTGTGTGATGGTCATAATTATCAGGTCCTCACAAACTCTAGATGCTGGTGTTAGCTAGAGCTTGGTTTGCATTGCAACAATTGCACAGAAAACCTGACATTTCCCAGAGTTGTATAGGTCCATGGGAACGTTTATGGATTACTGAAATTAGGCTAAATGTGCTTACTCAGGACCATTATTTCCAACGACTGCACAAACGGCTTAACGTGCAAACTCTACAGGTTGGGTTTAGCCTGTACTTGGTTTCCATTTAACAATTACACGGGAAGTGGATATTTCCTAGAACGTTATAGGTTCTTGTTTATGGACCAATACCACTACGCAGGATTTGCTTACTCCATTATTCCACTGACTTTCATTTAAAAACCTGAAATTTCCCAGAATTTTATAGGTTCACATGAATGTTTATGGACAAATACAGGATTATCAAAGGTTAGCACATCAAAAGCAAAACACAGCCTAAATGCCAACAAGTTCCCAGAAGTATTCCTCAGTAACCAATTAAAAAAAAGCCTTGGACAACTGTAAGCTAGTTTAGCAACAAGGGTCATGATTTTGTATAGACATACTGTTTTTGTTATATATTATTCAGACATGAGAACACACCTTGTTTGATCTCGTGGAGACGTATTAATGAGTGTTTGAGTCATGGCTCCTCCAGATCGCTCAATAGCACTAGACACAGCACACACAATGCACAAGGGTTAATCGAGTAGGAATACTGAGGGCCTTGTTCAGGCTCTGATTATGTGAAGTACAACAGCTGTGACGCATAAATTAAACAGTTCCAAAGAAGCCGCCTAACAATATGTATATAAGCTACCACCAACTAAATAATAAGGGTTACTGCTCAAAATTCAAGGAAACAAAATTGTTTTCTCTTTCTCCTTTGCATAATCAAATCACCTCTCCTGCACCACAAAACAGGTTTTGTTTGCAATTTGATGTTGTTCAATTTTCTTTTTGAGACTTAACAATGAAATTGCACCGTTTTCCACTCTAAAAAAACGTGTTAGAAGGGTTTCAATGTCTTCCGAAGATTTACTTTTAGAGCCGTGAATGTTGGTAGGGGGACAGATACAGCTGTGTACACGGCATTTAAATTATATAGAGGACTTCCCAGGGGCAAAAAAACTGCAATTCTCACATTTCTTGGAAACTAAATCTCGCAGAATCCTATTTTTTGGAATAAGCATAACGTTTGGATGAAATGTAAACGAAAACCTCCATGACACTTCCAAAATACCACGCCTTCCAAACTTCCTGACCCAATTTGTAACACAGGATTTCTTTATTTCAATCCCAATGCCCAAACCGAAGCCATAACAAGAACACTTCACTAGTAGACTTCCTTTAAAATGCCTCATGTGTTGTATAATAACATCCAGTCTTGCAAAACGTTGCCTAATCTGTCTAGTTAACATGCAAATGATTCACAAATCCATACAGACACCCAGGAGTGAAAACACCTCAACATTCAATATGCTCCAAAGTAGAAAATCACTCGTCTCAAAAGGGGTTTGAATTAGTCCAACCACTACCCATCTTCTTCCATCAAAACAGTTTTTTGAATGTACAGTATTGTCTGAAGGTCATGCCTGCTCACAACAATCATGTTAAATTGCGTATCCACTGTAAACGGGAGGACTTCATGCAGAGACAGACGTGTAGCTGCATTGTCTGCTAACCAGTATCACACAAACCCCATTGTCCCTCACAGAAACTGGGAGCGTTTGTTTTCTCCACAGAGGAGAAACTGTGCATTGTGTCCGACTGTAACTCAGCGATGGAGGCACTGGGCACGACTGACATCCAGATCCAAAACCACAACACTCCTCCATGTTGGCGTCTACAGCATTTTGGTTTGAATGGAAAAGCAGATCATGTCTGTCTTGAATGACAGACTTAGACACAGGAAGTAAACACAGTCATGGTCATGATATTCTGCAGCATCGGAACAATAGAACAAGTCTGTTGAAAACACTTACTGTTTAAAAATGTGAGTTATATTGATGTTACTTCCCAACATAAAATAAAAAAAGTCGATATTGTGCCCATAAAAACAAGGATGTATGTCACATGTGTCAAACTCAAGGCCCGGGGGCCAAATCAGGCCCTCTGTGGATTTAATTTCGGCCCGCAGGATAATTTCTAATTACTATTAGATCTGGCCCG
>NW_011358796.1:30749-36348 GCF_000735185.1 Notothenia coriiceps | reverse complement strand
CGGTATATTGCACGCACACCTTCACTCCATCCTGAGGGTCTCCTCAGCTCAGAGCCTGACCCCAAACATTGATGAACTTGCACCCAAGATGAGATGCCAAGTATCTGAACTAGCATCACAGAGCAGCACACTGAGTTTAATGGATGTTTCCTTCTGCACTTTCTCTCTCACGACAACAGGGCATGTTTGGTTTGTTCTTTGAGGGAAATAGTTTTTTTGAAGCTGTTGTTGGCCTGTGGGAAAATGTAATCATAAGAAATGAATCTGGAAAAGCTGCAGATAGAGCCATAAGAAATGAATGCAACTGATTATTTAATGTTTCATGTTGTTTTTATAGGCAATAATTTAAGCTTTGTTAGTTCCAGGTTTAATATGTGCAATAAGTTCATTTCAATAAGTTCTGCAATAAACATTGAACCAGTCCGACCCTCGACTAGTACCCATTTTTTTTTTTTTGGCACACTGTGTATTTGAGTTTGACCCCCCTGATGTATGTAATTTATGGTAACATGATTTGGAAATATCATGCAATTTAATCTGTATTGTATTCTTTAATCTTCTGGGTGCTTCAATAACTGCCAGATATTCATTTTGCAGTAAAAACTAATGCCTGTCTCTATGTTTTAAATGTAATTATTGTACATGAGAGGCACACCATGAGGCTAGACTTGTTTGAAGCTTTAGTCAAATAAAAAACTTGTGGACTGCAGATAAGACATGGGATAAATTACATTACAGATATTATTTTTTTAATGTTTTTAAATATAAAGAGTGGCTGTTCTGAGTTTGCGTCTACATGGTTTATTGCACTTTTTGTTAGTCACTTTGGATAAAAACGTTATCATTTATTTACACCTATAACATGAGGGAATCGCTCTGATTGGCTGTATGGAAACACATTACACGACAAGCAATGCTGAGACTCTATTGATTAGCTTAACTCATGTATCGATCCGTTTATATTTGTATAAGTATTTGTGTTACTCACCATTGTCAACTCCCATTTTCCCATGTCGTCCGGTATCCTAACGAGTGTTGCTTTCCATCTCAATCGGAATTGAAGCACTTAAAATAAACTTCCAACTTCGCGAAACACGTGTCTTTATGGCTGCATGTTGATTTAATAAAAACGCTTTTTTAATATCTCGTTTGGGACTACATTAACGCGCATGCATTAGAGTAAAAAACGTGTTTCTCTGCAGAGTTTCAGCTACATCCTACAGCAGCATAGGAGTGAGGATCAGTCAGAGGGAGAGGGGTAAAGTGTTCAGACCTGTTTCTGATAAGACTGAAACTCATCGGCTTTTATACAGGGAGGTAGTCTGAGAGGGGGAGGAGCCAGAGGAGGAGTGTGTGTGCGTGTGCGTGTGCGTGTGTGTGCGTGTGTGTGTGTGTGTGTGTGTGTGTGTGTGTGTGTGTGTGTGTGTGTGTGTATAAACAAATGAGAAAGTGAAGTTAAATACCCCTGCAGTAATTCTTTTCGTGAATAATTGCCCTGCATGAGGTCTGACGATCACAACATCGACACAAAGGCTGGACACACAAACATCAACTTACACAAACAACACACACACATTTTCAAAAACATTGCAAATGCATAAAGACATGGGTCCACACAAAATGTATGTTTTATTTTCCCTCCATTTTGGCATTCAACACTTCCTGTCCTCCAAACTGAGCTTTTTGCAAAGGTCTCAGAATGGAGAATAGACAGTTCAATCTGAAAAACAAAAAGCTTTATTGGAAGAATTTTTACGAAACAACACTGAAAAAAGTGAAGCATTGACTTCAATTAAATGTATTAGGTTAGTTGAAAGCAATAACATTACATTTGAACCTATTTAAACTTAATATTATTGCTTTCAACTAACCTAATACAGTTATGTGAAATCTGTTGACATAATACATTTAATTAAAGTCAATGCTTCAGTTTTTTTCAGTGATCTTAATTTTTAAGAGTCAAATATTCAAAATGTCGAAACGTCTGGTTCTTTAGCGGCTAGATGTCTCAGACAGTTGTTTCCTGCCTGGGTTATTACTCTGGGAATTATTAAAGCTATAACATATTTTTAAGATTAGGATTAATGTAGCTTTAAAACTATTTCTGCAAGCAACACACAATTTCTCCGCCTTTGATCGTGAGAACTGTACATTTCCCAGCATGCAGTTCACAGTGTGAGGTCAATGTTTGTGGTCAGCTTTCGGGCAAAACTACTTTTGAGATAGTATATTATATAGTTTAGGAAGTAGTTTATTTAAGAAAGACATAAATAGATAGAGAGGTGGGTGAAGATGAGGTGTAGAAGGTAAACTGTTTAATTCTGAACACACACAGAAAAGCTCTGAAGGTTCTTGGCTCTCAATGTCTTGCCGGAGCTTCTTTGAAATCCATACACATGAATTAACCAAATATTAATGCTGTATATCCACATTATGACTGTGCCATTGAGCACTTGGGTTTTTAGGGTGTGTGGATGTGGAAATCTGCTGTCAGCGTAGAACCAGGAGCAAAACAATGTTGATCAGCCACCACCTTTACCTGATAACACAAATATATTTAATGGGGTTTCCAATTATAAAGAATCTGGTTTGGGAACAGAAGTCAAAAAGAAACTGATACTTTTGAGATCTCCTTGATAGCAGGTTTCCTTTGAATGAATCACTACCAAATCCTGAAGCTTATAACCTTTATCAAATAACTTAACTTTGCTAACCTGATCTAAACTGTTGAGCTATAGTTAGCTGAACTGTTGTCAACATTAAGCTAACTGTTGTAGCTAACCTACCTGCTGAATGGCCTACAGTTCATAAAACTGAGCAGTCAAGTGTTATATGGTAAACCGAAGCGTTCCTTACTTGAGACGTAAACATTTGAGATAGATAGATATTTAGATAGCTGCTAGATAGCTCCTAAACCTAACCGTAAGCTAACATTACAAACTATTTCCTAGCTTGAAGCACAAAAAACACTTAAATGTTGTCCTTGACATTTTTAAAGTCATTTCAGATTCTGGAACGCTTTTTTAAAACAAGTGTGTACAGTGTAGGGCTTTATGTAAGTTTAAAGTAATGAAAATAATCCAGAAGTACTGCGTTACCTTCTCAGGCGGAGTGATACTGAACAGGAGGAACTAGTGTTGTGTTCCCGATGCAGGCTTTCGAGCTAGTTAACTGAACTGTTGTCAAAATTAAGCTAAACGTTGTAGCTAAACTTATAGCTAACCTACCTGCTGAGTGGCGCACAGCAGAGTCCTGCACGGGTCGGATTTTCAAGACCCGCTCCCGCCCCGCACCCGCGACGTGCAATACCGAACCCGCCCCGCTACCCGCACATATTGCCAATTAGTTCCGCAACCTGACCCGAACCCGCATATATATGAGCAGTGAAAACGTGCAATTTTTAACACAAGCAGTTCCATATTTGTCTCAAAAAGCGTGGGATGTTGGTTATTCTCTCCATCTAGGAGGACACCAAAAGCCTCCCAGACGTTGGGTTTCGCTCTCGAGGAAGTGTTGTTGAAAATGCTGTATTCTCCGTAGAGAGCTTCACCTCAGCCATTTTGAATGTGGCGCTCAGAAGCAGATTGATGCGCTGCAGAGGTTATGATTATGCGCGGTCCCGCGGGGGAGAGGTCTGAGGATTTAAACATTAAACTAAATAATTATTATTTTAATATATTTATTATGCAACACCCGCGACCCGACCCGCATCTTCTTTGTTTTACCCAGAAATTAAAATAAAAATAAAAATATCACCCGCGAATCACTTTTTTTGCGGGTCTCCCGTCGGGTATCCGATCCGATGCAGGACTCTGGCCTCCAGTTCATAAAACTGAGCAGTTAGCCGAACTGAACCACATGTTTTAGTTGGTTAACCGAAGCGTTCCTTACTTGAGACCTAAACATTTGAGATGGATAGATATTTAGATAGCTCCTAAACCTAACCGTAAGCTAACATTACCAACAATGTAGCTTGAAGCTAAAGACCCAATATCTTGAAGCACAAAAACCTACTTAAATGTTGTCCTTGACATTATTATTTCATTTCAGAATCTGGAACGCCTTTTTAAAACATGTGTGTACAGTATAGGACGTTGTATACATTTAGAGGCATACAGGCCGAGTGATACTGAACAGGAGGAACTAGTGTTGTGTTGCAGGTTTTCTCCATTGGACGTTTTTAGACATTATTCAACATTACGTTTATTTTTGGCAGCTGTTTAATCTCTTGTTCCTGGTTTCTGTGTGAGTTTCTGACTCCTGCTTTGCTTTAAATGACCTTGACAGTCATTGGTTTTAGGACTCCACGCTGTTTTTCTTCGTAACCGTATTAGTCCTTTACGTGTAATGAAATTCACACATATACTAAAGGCGTGATTAGCATATATATTGTATTGACACAGTGGCAATATGTTCTCTCTCTTTCTTTATCTTTCAGTCTTTTCCTCTCTTCTACACCTTTCTCCCTCTTATTTCTCCCCCGTCCCCCCCCCACTCCCCCTCTTGCTGTGTCTGTGTTGCACTTTGAAGTTCAGCTGTGCTGTTTTCTGTAATTTTTATCTGCAGAACATGCGGCTGCCACATTGCTGCGATTATTTACAGTAAAAGGGGTAAAAAATAAACATTGCAACGACAGCTGAATTTTATTTCCCCCATTTCATTTCACAGCCTGTTATTTATGTTTTTTCTGATGGACAGTGAAGAGGAAACTCGGCTTCAAACATCAACAACATGTCGGAGGTTAGAGGGTTTGGGGTTTAGTCGAGTTTGCTCATTGGGTTTCTCTGTAAAAGCTTAATGTTCAGACATATCTCTTGTCTGTTCTCTCTGTTGTCCTCTAAACCCCCATCCTCACCCGATTTCGCTCTCTAGTATCATTACATGTTTCCAATGTCAGTGTTAAAAAGGCCCTATTATGCTATTTGGGGGTTTCCCTTCCCTTTAGTGCACATGTGTCAAACTCGAGGCCCGGGGGCCAAATCAGGCCCTTGGTGGATTTAATTTCGGCCCACAGGATAATTTCTAATTCCTATTAGATCTGGCCCTCCGGTATATTGCACGCACACCTTCTCTCCATCCTGAGGGTCTCCTCAGCTCAGAGCCTGAGCCCAAACATTGATGACCTTGCACCCAAGATGAGATGCCAAGTATCTGAGCTAGCATCACAGAGCAGCACACTGAGTTTAATGGATGTTTCCTTCTGCACTTTCTCTCTCACGACAACAGGGCATGTTTGGTTTCTCTTTGAGGGAAATAGTTTTGTTGAAGCTGTTGTTGGCCTGTGGGAAAATGTAACCATAAGAAATGACTCTGGAAAAGCTGCAGATAGAGCCATAAGAAATGAATGAACTGATTATTTAATGTTTAATGTTGTTTTTATAGGCAATCATTTAAGCTTTGTTAGTTCCAGGTTTAATATGTGCAATAAGTTCATTTCAATAAGTTCTGCAATAAACATTGAACCAGTCCGGCCCTCCACTAGTACCCATTTTTTAATGTTGGCCCAATGTGTATTTGAGTTTGACCCCCCTGATGTAGTTTGTTCTATAGGTTTTAGTGCATGTAAATGGTCTGCAAAGGCTAAAATCCCTGTCACATG
>NW_011358796.1:19790-30723 GCF_000735185.1 Notothenia coriiceps | reverse complement strand
AAGATCTGAGTACTTCTACTTTTACTCAAGTACAAGATCTGAGTACTTCTACTTTTACTCAAGTACAAGATCTGAGTACTTCTACTTTTACTCAAGTACAAGATCTGAGTACTTCTACTTTTACTCAAGTACAAGATCTGAGTACTTCTACTTTTACTCAAGTACAAGATCTGAATACTTCTACTTTTACTCAAGTACAAGATCTGAGTACTTCTACTTTTACTCAAGTACAAGATCTGAGTACTTCTACTTTTACTCAAGTACAAGATCTGAGTACTTCTACTTTTACTCAAGTACAAGATCTGAGTACTTCTACTTTTACTCAAGTACAAGATCTGAGTACTTCTACTTTTACTCAAGTACAAGATCTGAGTACTTCTCCCACCTCTGATTGCCAGATAAACAAAACGTTACCCAACATTTTAAGCAGGTAAAGTTTTTTCAGCCTCAGAACAACAGCAACAATAAAGTTTAATTAAAAGCCACACACAAGAATAACAATGGCATGAAGAGTTCTTTTGATATATTATGATAGATAGTTTTGCCGATAATTTACTAGACACAACTTGTCTCAAACTCCACTGAAGAGTCCGTTCTCATTACCCATGAACTGAAGTTTCCACATCACACTTTCATTAATTTAATGTTGAGCAACTACTGGCTTCCAAACTAGTTAGTCACCAAATCATGTAGGTACGAGTCCTTCAACTGAAAATGTCTTCAGTAGATGAATGCAAAAACAATCCTCCAATGTCAAAAGCTACACACATCTGTCTGCACAGTGAAGGGTAAACATCAGCCTGACACATTTTTCAGTGACGGGGGACTTTAAAATGCAGATTGCATCATCGGATGACTTCACCAGAGTATGTGTGAAGGCATCTTCCTAGAAAACATGCTTTGTTTACCTTAACGTAAAAGCATGTTTGAGGTAAAGGCATCAGCTAAGAGTCAAAGCCTGAAATAAGGACTGTGGTTTAAGAGATTTCTGAAAAAGGACTGGCAATAGACGAAAACATGACCATTAGCTAGATCAGGTCATGCTAAGAGGAAAGGCTTTTTGTAATAATGGTGAACATCAAATAATAGAGCGGTGCAGGGATGACGTATTTGTGTAGGCCGACCGGAAGTAAGCATCTCCCTGGTTCATTCGACAAAAGCAAATGGGGTTTTTCCATAGGATTTTTGAATATTGCAGAAAATAAGATGTGTGGCAAAATAAAGTTTATGATACTTACACGTTTTGTTCAAGGGGATAATCTCCACATGTGAACACCACTTTATAATTTTTGAAGAATAAATGCAATCTCCAGCAGCAAAAAGATAACTTTGGGCTATAAAGGAACTACAGCACGGTCACATGACTTCACGTCACCACCGCTAAGCTAAAGGAGGCTAATGTTGGGCTATAAAGGAACTACAGCACGGTCACATGACTTCACGTCACCACCGCTAAGCTAAAGGAGGCTAATGTTGGGCTATAAAGGAACTACAGTACGGTCACACGACTTCACGTCACCACCGCTAAGCTAAAGGCGGCTAATGTTGGGCTATAAAGGAACTACAGTACGGTCACACGACTTCACGTCACCACCGCTAAGCTAAAGGCGGTTAATGTTGGGCGTGATGACGTTTAGTCGTCTCATTTAGACACTTGTTGGCAACCGCCATTTTTAAATTCACCAGTTGGGTATTTACTGACGTATTTTATTTTGATATTAAAATCTCTTTAGCTTGTGTCAACCAGATACCTTAATTTAGGATCAAAGCAAACCAGAAGAATGCTAACTTATTTCCAGGTTTTAGGACTCATTCCTGCACCACTCTGTAGCCTTATAGTTTGTTAGCTTTTTTACTTCACTTAACAACAGTTCCATTTTACTTCAAATATCATATGTTGTGTTCATTTGCACATTTTTCTTTGCAACAGAGCTCATTTTCCCCTAATAAGTCCCCAAACTGTATGGAATTGAAGCACTAAATCACTGGAGAAGAGTTTGTGTGGGTGTTTATTGCAGGTAGCAACAATCTGTCCTACTTGCCGTATTTTCCAAGAAAGTGAAAACATGTATAACTTTTCTACGAAAGATGGCTCTTATTTCCTGAGCGTGGCATTTTGCTTTTTGTTGTAGTGCAGCTCATGTCTAGTCCATCTCTTCCCATCAGAATGCAACAGACAACAAAACATCAAATGCTTTTTATTTAGTAAAGACATGGATGTGTTGCCTAGTGAATTACTGAACCCCCCATATAGATTTTGTACGCCTTACTGACGTCAAATGTTGTAATGCATTGTATACTCATGCATCATACAGCACACGGATCAGATGTATAATCCTTTGCATTCACAATAACCCTCACCAGTGACGTTCGTGTTCCCGTTTCACCTCCAATCCCGACTCATATTGAGTTTCCGTTCCCACTGACAACTTTAGGTGTGGTTCTTCCCCGAGGGCCTTTTATTGTTCATAGCGTTGGCATCAATTATTAGCCAACACAAATTTGACACCGCTCTATCTGGGTCACACATCACACAGTTTAATTGAAGGGCATTTCCAGAGATGGTCACACAGCCTGGTCTTCTAAAAATCATGATCCTATACAACAAAACTACATTTGTCAAATATCTTTTAAAGTTATCACAACTACGTCCGTAATTCAAGTCCATTTAAATCCCCACATGGTCAGGGTGGAAAACATGGGGTTTTCCCCACACTGATGGAAGTGTCATTTATAAGCAAATATGTTAGTATTCATTTGGAGGGAAACATTCATTTCTGTACCAAATGTCATGGGAATCGATCCAATGGTTTTTACATTTAGCTTGAAACCAAAAATATCAACGTTGTGGTGAATTTGAGGAAAACCAGGGGAACACCAAAGTCGGAAGGATTTATCGACTGGGGACAACAGAGGTGGGAGAAGTACTCAGATCTTGTTCTTGACTAAAAGTAGAAGTACTCAGATCTTGTACTTGAGTAAAAGTAGAAGTACCAGAGTCTTGTTCTTGAGTAAAAGTAGAAGTACTCAGATCTTGTTCTTGAGTAAAAGTAGAAGTACTCAGATCTTGTTCTTGAGTAAAAGTAGAAGTACTCAGATCTTGTTCTTGACTAAAAGTAGAAGTACTCAGATCTTGTACTTGAGTAAAAGTAGAAGTACCAGAGTGTAGGAATACTCTGTTACAGTAAAAGTCCTGCATTCAAAATGTTCCTCAAGTAAAAGTAGAAAAGTATTCTCATCAAAATATAGTGAAAGTAGCGACAGTAAAAGTAGTCATTGTGCAGATTGGTCCATTTCAGAATAATAGATATGATATGTTTTATAATGATTGATCATGAAAGTGTTCTCAAAGCTGGTAAAGGTGCAGCTAGTTTGAATGACTTTGTATACTGCAGGGTAGCTTGTGGATTTACTCCAGGTGGAACTAAAGTCTGATTTAACACTTGATTATATTTCACATCATTCATCCACATCTGTGAAGTAACTAAAGGTATTAAATACATGTAGTGGAGTAGAATTACACCATTTACCTCTGACCTGTAGTGGAGTAGAAGTACACAGTAGCATAAAATAGAATTACTCAAGTAAAGTACAAGTATCTCAAAATGGTACTCTACTTGAATAATGCACTTACAGTAGTTACACCACTAGGGGACAATAATAAGTACATTTAATCCAATAGTATAGTATTATATATTGTAGTCTGGACAACAGTAGTGGATCACCCGACACGACCGATACACTTCCAACTCTGCATGACGTCAATCGATCAAATTCTGCCTCCTATCAGAGGGACAATCTCAACGTTGGATGATTGCAGTGATTGCGCCAAAAGAAGAACATTAATGATACAAAAATCAAAGCTCACAGACTCCAGCTGATTCCTATCTGTATTCCAATAATGAGACATGGAAGTGTTGGCCATGAGTCCATCCTCCCATTGGAAAATAAAAACAAACTCTGAATACTCGGAGAATTCGGTCTCTGGATTTAGGAATTCAAAGACTTCAGAGATGGGCTGACGCACGGTGGTTACAGCACGCTGAGGAATGCAGACAGACGACTCTTTATCAACACAGCTCCAGAGACAAATACCTTTTCAAACTCTTAGCACTCGGGAGTCACATGGCAGGGATTCGCCTTCAGGACAAAGCTCAGGGCAAAGATAGAAGTGATATCATCGACCCTTTGTTCATTGTTTCAGCTCATTTGGATATGGCTAAAGTCAAACGAAATAAAGTGGTTTTACGCAGCCACATTTTAACTATTACACACAATTTAACAAGCTAAATATCAACAATTTCACTGCTTTAAGCAAAGGAAATGAAGCACTTGTAGTCAGGGGCGCACCTTGCGAACTGGCAAGGCAGGCAACTGCTTGGGACCCCGGACCAGAAGGGGGGCCCCCAAAGAAGGTAGATTAAGAAGGTCCACAGCAACGACAACATGAAACACCTTTTAATTTACTGCAACGACATGTCGGGAAACCCCTCAAGGCGACCCCATGTACAGCGCGCCGTAAAATGCTGCTTCTTATCGGGTGGGGGGGGGGGAAGGTTAATTCGAGGGGCCCCCAGTGAATGTTTGCCTAGGGCCCCCACATACTCTAGGATCGCCACTGCTTGTAGTACCAGGCCAGAATCCGTTAACATGTGGCAGCTTATTTAGCTCAGTGTTCTTTGACTTCTATGCCCAAATGTGGGCGTCTTTGGCTCAGGTTTAGCGATCGTCCACCAATCAACAGATCTGTGGTTAGATCTCCAGCCCCCGCAGTCAACATGCCGAAGAGTCCTTGGGCAAGACTCAACCAGAAAGTGCCCCAAAAGCCTTTAAACCTACCTAAGTTCTCCTGCTCTACCGTTTACCTTCAGTGGCTGCCAGTGGCTGCCCGAATCCACTTAAAAGACTCTGTACTGGCCTAATGCACTGTCAAGGGTTCTGGTCCTACATAGACTCCAGCATATTATAACAGCAAGAGGGACTGAGGTACCCCTCAATAAAAACACGGCTTCAAAATGGTTAAAGGAGCTCCTCATTTATATCAGGACGGCAGAAAGTCTACACATCTTCCCCAGCATACTGAAAACCCATCTGTTTTGACAGCACCAAGGCCAAAAATGAATGAACAAATGCTATATTATATATACAGTATATATAGACAAGGCTGTCCAACAACATCATGGGACCCAAAGAATATGAACTGCTACCATCTAATGGGAGATTCAATAAAGTCAGACTGAAGCATCCATTGTGCTCCAGTCAATCCTCTCAGTAAACACAGAGCTGAATCCAGATCAAATGCACGCTGAAGGCCCTTTGAGCAGCTTTTCTCTCACTGATCGTGATGTTATGTTAAATGTTTCTTTTCCATGTATTGTGTCTTGATATCTGTCTGTTGATGTTACACATGGAGCTGCTGTGATGCAAGTCAAACTTCAGACTTGATCTGACCATTCAAGTGTTATCGTATTAAAAATGTGTATGATAGGAGACCTTTAAATAGTATCCTCACCTCCCAGGACCGTGGAGAGAGCAGCGAAGGCGTTGAGCAGCTGTCCGCAGCGCTGCGTGGACGGGCAGAAGGTCCGGATGCAGAGCTGCACCGAGAGCAGAGAACAGCTGATCATCAGAAGAGCCACGTACAGGATCTCCAGAGTGATAGAAAACCACATCATCGCTGGGGAGGCAAGGCAAAGTGCTTTAGGCAAATGAAAGACATTAAGAGTGTTCATTTGAAACATTAAAAAGAAAAGATAATGAAACGTGAATAAAAGTTACAGAGCAGTGTGAGATGTGAATAGTTCAATTAAAAGCAGCGGCAAAAAGAAAGTCTTCAGCCTGGATTTAAAAGTAGTCAGAGTTGCAGCGGACCTGCAGGTTTGTTCCAGATATTTGACCCCTAACCAAATGCTCACATTCCTCGACCCCTANCTTCCCTCTCATTTCCTCTACATCTCTCTTGTTTCCTATCCTCTCTACCTTTGTTTCTTCCCCTCTTCCCTCCTCTCCTGTGTATCCTCTCATCCTTCTCTCTCTCCTCTGTTGCTTCCTCTCATGTTTCCTCTCTCTGTCTAGTTTCCTCCTATCCTATCCTCTCATCCTTGTCTCTCTCCACTCTTGCTTCCTCTCCCCTCCTCTCGGTTCCTTTTCTCTTTGCTTGTGCCNTTTCCTTCCCTCTCATTTCCTTTCCTTCCCTCTCATTTCCTCTACATCTCTCTTGTTTCCTATCCTCTCTACCTTTGTTTCTTCCCCTCTTCCCTCCTCTCCTGTGTATCCTCTCATCCTTCTCTCTCTCCACTCTTACTTCCTCTCCCCTCCTCTCGGTTCCTTTTCTCTTTGCTTGTGCCTCCTCTACTCTCTCCTCTCCTCTCTTGTCTCCTCTCCTGAATAACCTTTCACCCAGACATGAGGAGCGCTTGTTTTCTCTTATCTCTCATGTGACATACTGACTCACGGGGGGGTGGGGGGGGTGGGGGTTTAAGCGAGTGGCGAGACCCCCCTTCAGACATCAAACGCACCGTGAGCAGTTCAAACACACAGATCCTTTCCAAAACGTCTCGGTGTGTTTCTTCGGATATGAAGGCATGGTGGGCAGAAAGTCAGAATGTCTCCTCCGAGCCGAGCCTGATTCAACATGGAGGACACACATGGAGGACACACATGGAGGACACACATGGAGGACACACATGGAGGACACGGGATGAGAGGACCTATCCGTCTTCTGTGGAATAGGTTTTGTTGTGGAGAGACATCAGGGGCTAAAAACACACGTTAAACATCGTTCAAGTCAAATGTGTTGTCACGCACTCTCCTCTCGTTTCCTATTTCCTTTCACCCAGACATGAGGAGCACTTGTTCTCTCTTACCTCTCATGTGACACTTCAATTTGATCCCATTGTTTGTATTCCGATAAAGCATTTATTTTAATAAAAGAACTTCACTCGTTGTAGTTTCATTTAAACCATTTGTCAAATAGCTCAATCAAGAGTGAGACATATCAACAGTTCCTTACTTTCCTTTCCTGAGAGGTTAATATCTATAATATATTATAAAAAAGTATAAATTATTCAGAA
Organism: Notothenia coriiceps; assembly: GCF_000735185.1. Taxonomy (NCBI): domain Eukaryota; kingdom Metazoa; phylum Chordata; class Actinopteri; order Perciformes; family Nototheniidae; genus Notothenia; species Notothenia coriiceps. Next base: position 23,650 of record NW_011358796.1, on the reverse strand, counting down.
AAGTGAAGATTCTTAGTAAAAAGTATCTGCTCTGATTGGTTAGCTGCTCGGCTCTGTTGTGATTGGTCGACTGCGCAAAACAAAAATTCAAAATTCTGAAAAAAGTCAAAATCCTGAAAAAATTACAATTCTAATTTTTGTGATTAATCAAAATTATGAGAAAAGTTTACATTTTGAGAAGATTAAAAAAAAAAAATCTTGACTTAAATCCCAGCTATTTATTTTTCTCATACTGCCTGTTCTGCAGCACCTCGTTTCACCCTCTGTCTGAAACCAGAGCCCAGTCTGCTCTGATTGGTTAGCTGGCCGGCTCTGTTGTGACTGCTTAGAGATGTCCCGCCCCCTAGCCTATCACGTACAATGTGTTTGAGCGCTAGCTAATAGAAGTGCGAGTGTTGCTTAGTGATGTCGATATGTTCTGGAAGTGAACAAAGGAGTCCAATCGATTGATAATAATAATAGTTTAGATTTAGAGTATTGAGCAGCTTGAGTCTCTCCAATTGTAGATGTATTGTTTTGTAAATACTAGTGTCCATTTTCTACAGCTGTGGATAGTTTCTTTTGGGGCGATTGAGCTCAGATAGACAGTAGAGACTTTTGCAGGTGGTACGTTTTTGAGTAGAGACGGATAAATATATATCGACCCCTATACATACGGGAAAGAGTCGTGAGGGAAATCGAAAGAGAAAAGAAAAAGCCTGTGTTTGATTGAGAGCGAATACATATGCTTCTTCATGCCTTCATGCACAGATTTATTGCGCTTGAGTGTGTGCGCATAATTTGTACATGTGCAGCGCCACCTGAGCTTTTATGTTTGTGTGTGTGTGTGTGTGTGTGTGTGTGTGTGTGTGTGTGTGTGTGTGTGTGTGTGTGTGTGTGTGTGTGTGTGTGTGTGTGTGTGTGTGTGTGTGTGTGTGACATGCTGTAGAGTGGTTGTACCTGTAAATGTCAGGCTGCTGTCCTCAGCTGATGACAGCTCAGAAATCAGCGGTAAATCAGAGCCGGAGCTTGGCTAAAGAGGTGATTAATAAACATGTCATCCATGTGTGTGTGTGTGTGTGACGTGTGTGTGAGAGCTGGTGTGTGAGCTGGTGTCACCTTATTAAGGGCCAACAGGAAGGGAGGGAGGCATGACAGCAATGGAGAGAGAGGTGTTGATGGAAAGAAAAAGGTGAAAACGGGACGGGAGAAAGGGGCCGCGTTGCTGTTGATTTACAGTCACAGTGACAGGAAGTATGGCCTCTCTGAAGAACAGGAGCACCTTCACTGTCTCTTTGGGAAGTGGCTAATTTAAAGCTTTTAATCTTTTTCTGAAACCAGCTCATGTTAGCTTAAAGATTAAATGTTACATATAATGCGTCAAATTTCCACCCAACGAAAAGCGGCAAATAATGATCCAAATATTGCGCCATAGAAATGTACCAAATATGCGGAAAGTAATGTGCCATAACATTCGCCAGATAATGCGCCAACTAATGTTTCTTTCCAAATAATACGCCATATGTCCGGCCTTAGACCTGTAGCACATAATGCAGCCAATATTGCGCCAGAGAAATGTGCAAAATATTGCACTAAATATTATGGCAACTTTTCGTGCAAAGAAGCGTGCCATACTGTAATGCGCCAAATATTGTGTCATTTCAAAATAATGCGCACCATTTTCATCCAAAATAATGTGCCTAAATGACTTGAACTGCAGTCTTTCCACCGTGTAACTCGAGACATTGATCTTTTGCTTAAAGGTCCCATGTCATGGCCATTTCTACTGATCACAGTTCCATTGTTGAGGTCTACTAGAATAGATTTACATTGTTCAATGTTCCAAACTCACATTGGTTTCTCATCCAGCATCTCTGTATAGTATGTGTATTCACTCTCTGTCCTAAATGGCTTGTTGGAGCTCCGCCCCCCCCTCCCTGTGAGCCCAGTGGCCGTCTGCGAGACAGCGAGACACAGCCCGAGCACACACAGCTTGAGTGTGTATGTGTGTGTGTGTGTGTGTGTGTGTGTGTGTGTGAGGAAGTCCGCGGATTGGTTCATTTGGACCAATCCACGGACTTAACCTAACGGCTCCACGGATTGGTCAATTTGGACCAATCATTGGACCAATGGGTCCATTTGGGTATGGGCACGTCACTGTACCCAGGAAGAAAAAGAGAAATGTCCAACGAGGCGTTCAGAGGCATCATAGACAGGTCTTCTCTGTGTTAGAGTGTTACTCCCTACAGGGTGTACTTTGAGTGTTTGTGACTCTGCAGACCGTTCACATACAGAAGCTACTGAACACAAGGGGACGGTGATAACCGGAAAAGCATNAGACAGGTCTTCTCTGTGTTAGAGTGTTACTCCCTACAGGGTGTACTTTGAGGGTTTGTGACTCTGCAGACCGTTCACATGCAGAACAACCTTCATTACACACAAGGGGACGGGTAATAACCAGAAAAGCATGACATGGGACCTTTAAAGATCAGTTGGAGATGACGTCACCCATTATCAAAACATCATTACACAAATAATAGATGACATAAGATTCTTAACAGTTCAGAATAATACACTTAATAGATAACTCCAGATGTCTGTTGTTAGATGTTCTCATCATAAATCAACAGCTGTAAATGTCTCCAAACACTTTGCCTTTTTCTTTATTGGGTTCATTTCTCAGCTGCTGTTGATTCAACTCAAGCAGAGAGGATGTCCTGCTTTTTGTTTCCGCCCGTCCTTCTGTCTGTGAGCTGCAGAGCTTCAGCGTTTCTCTGCGTCGTTGTTAAAACAAAAAGAGAGATGCTAAACTTCGCCCTTCATCACTAAGCGCTGCGACCGCTCCGCTCTCTAATGGAACTTCATCCATTTCAAATGACAGAATCCATTACGGCCGCTCTGCAGCAAGTGTTGCATGCACTGGATTTATTCTTGTTATTTGCTGATAATGTAGGCAAACTGAACTGAGACACCTTTTTCTTTTTTTACTTGAGAAGAAGCAGTGGTTGCTTGAGATTTAGGAGAGAAACAGACGTAGACGTTACGGTGCTTTTAGGAACAGTTATTACAGTGTGTTCGAAAATACAGGTTCAATCTAACTTGTATTCAATCATAGAGACGTCCTTTCCTAAAAATGCAAGTCAGAGGATAACCCGAACATCGCTCAAAACTTTGTTTTAATGTGTTTGAGGTTAGATGCCTGTCATAGGATCTGTGGTTAGCACAAGCTTTAGGAAATGTCAAAATGTAATGTGTCTAAAAACAGTAGTTGCTAAATTTTTTCCAAATGAGTCTCTCAGCAATGATTCACTTTTTTAGCTTCTTTTAGCTAATTGTTTTGGTTTTACAAGAGTTACTCCCGCAGTTTTGTAAGTGTCTAAATGAGATTACCAAATGTCATCATGCTGAACATTAGCCTCCTTTAGCTTAGCGGTGGTGACGTGAAGTCATGTGACCGTGCTGTAGTTCCTTTATAGCCCAACATTAGCCTCCTTTAGCTTAGCGGTGGTGACGTGAAGTCATGTGACCGTGCTGTAGTTCCTTTATAGCCCAACATTAGCCTCCTTTAGCTTAGCGGTGGTGACGTGAAGTCATGTAACCGTTCCTTTATAGCTCAACATCAGCTTTTTACTTCTGGAGATTGCATTAATGCTTTAAAACCCATAATAGTGGTGTTAATGAGGAAAGTATCCTGTTGAACAACATGTAAGAATATCAGAGCTGTGTATTGGCCACAGATCACATTTTCTGAAATGTTCCAAAATCTAATGTACAAATCACACTGCTTTTTGTCGAGCAAGCCCTTGAGATGCTAACTTGTCAAGCTTGAATGATTTCCTTGGACTGAATGAACTAAAATAGCTTGCATATTCAGGATAGTT
>NW_011358796.1:12018-19750 GCF_000735185.1 Notothenia coriiceps | reverse complement strand
CTTTTATCATAATCAGGTGTGTTGCCTCGTAGGCGTTAACACACATTAGGAAATTTGCTTTAATCTATAGTGGTGCGTACATAGGAGAGGAATAAGGTTGCAAGGAGCAAATAGAAGAAGAAATAGACCTTGAAGTGTGATGTTATTGTTGGAAATTGCCAGGATGTGGGAAATTATGGAGTACAAATACTTTGTTACTGTACTTAAGTACATTTCTCTTGTATCAGTACGTTACTCCAATACTTTTTTTTCTGACGACTTTTTACTTTGACTTCTTACATTTTGAACGCAAATACCTGTACTTTCTACTTCTTACATGTTGAACACAAATACCTGTACTTTCTACTTCTTACATTTTGAACACAAATACCTGTACTTTCTACTTCTTACATGTTGAACACAAATACCTGTACTTTCTACTTCTTACATGTTGAACCCAAATACCTGTACTTTCTACTTCTTCATGTTGCCGTTGTTCAGCATGGAAACATTCATTAGCTAACAATGTTTTACTTAAACAGCTGCTAGTACTTTTTATGAAGTACATTTCAAAGCCTCTTTACTTTGACTTGAGTAAAGAAGTTTAGTCAGTACTTCTACTTTCAGCAGAGTATCTTTAAACACGAGTATCTGTACTTCTACTTGAGTAAAGGACTTGTGTACTTTTGTCATCTCTGGGTCCTAGTCGACCCTACCTTTGGTGAACACAATTCAGGGTACACAAAGATGTTTTTCATCACATTACTCCACACCTTTCCCAAAGCTTCTGTTCTTTCAGCAAAGACAGTTTTGCACAACTCCCCCGACACAGGAAATAATTTAAATGACATAACTCAGCTCATTAGCATCATCAGTGTCCCCGAGGCGGTGTGACTTCACTTTGTTTGCAGTCAAACAGTGATTACACACTAGATGCTGTTTTCTTAGCAGTTCTGCGTCAGAGGCCATGAAAGGCTTTCTCTCTCTGCAGTCTCCATGGAGAGCACCTGAGTGGCTGAGTCACGGGGAGGGCTGCAGCTCTTCAGAGTTCCCGGTATGCACTTGAAATGTGGCACTGTGGCCCTGACAACCCTGAAAAATGTCAAACAGCCATTGGGTAATACCTCAGTGTGTTTCCATTTCAAGCATTTGTATGTCACACAAAGCCAAAGATGGTAATGAAGGTAATGAGATCATGTTGTACCACTTTTCTTTTGACTGTTTTGTATTTGGTAAACATACTGCATTCATATGATAGATATATAGATAGATAGATAGATAGATGGATAGATAGATGGATAGATAGGTAGATGGATGGATGGATAGATAGATAGATAGATAGATAGATAGATAGATGGATAGATGGGAAGTGAGTGTTTCAGACTTTATAAAACAATACTTAAAATACTTTAAAATGTGGTAAAAGAGAATGAACAATTAAAAATATAATGAATATTAGATCAAATATAACAATATAAACAAAACAATATCAAATATATATATATCTCGTTGCCCATCTTTGCTACCCCTTAAAGTGCTCAAAGAAACAAACAAAGCAAGAATCCTGTAAGTACATTAGCTTACAAGTGTTGTGTACATTATATACGATATACGATACGATAATACTTTAACGGTCAGATCAAGTCTGAAATGTGACTTGCATCACAGCAGCTCCATGTACATGTTGANGGTGTGCGTATGTGTGCGTGTGCGTGCGTGCGTGTGCGTGTGTGTGTGTGTGTCAGGCCTGCTGTCAGCTGCTTAAATAAAGGATCAGTGAGCTGAAGTAACTTCAGCTCACTGATCCTTTATTTAAGCAGCTGACAGCAGGCCTGACACACACACACACACGCACACGCACGCACGCACACGCACACATACGCACACCCACACACACACCCACACACACACACACACACACACACACACACACACACACACACACACACACACACACACACACGCACACGCACACACGTCCACGAACGATCAACCATCGGTGATTTTAAGTCATTTTTAATTAATGATAAGAAAATAATGAGAAAAGTCAACTTTCTGTCGATCATAAGCTTCATTGAGACAACGTTTAGATAATAATATGTATTTCTAACACTACATATGAGGACCTTGAAGAGGCCCTATTCTGCTTTTTGGGCTTTCCTGTCGTGTGTGATATAGGTTGATATGTAAGTCCCGTTTAAAATAAAATAAAACTTTCCCTCTACCAATATCTAAATCTTACAAGTCTAAACCCCGACGTGCATTTAAAAACAAATTCAAGAAATTTCCTTCTTTGCCCATAATTATCCCTATTTTCCCCAAAATATTCTTTACTGCTCAAAAGAATCACCTCACTTTTAAATTGCTCCGACTTTCCAAATACTGTTTCTAATGTTCAAAACATTTCCTAAAAATTGCCTGCAATTCAATACCACACTCACTTCTTACAGAACTCCATCTTCCTGAAATGTGTTGTTGTGAGTTTTTCACACAAATATTCTTTCTTTGCTTTTTGAAAGTGTGTTTTGGATGTGTCCTCAAGTTACCAGATGTCTTGCTGTTACGTAAAAGGTCCTTTATTCTAAATGATATCCACACTTTAAAGATCTGATGTGTCCTTATGTTATATAGATTGATAAAAACACACACACTCTTTAGACACTGTTGTGTGTCAGAAGAGATTTAGTCTGGGAGTTAAACGCTCCTGTAGCTTTACTGAAGCACTGGACCAAGACTTACCGGATAAACCTGCACCAAAACATTGCGATCAGCTGGGGACAAAGTGTGTGTAGGTGTGTATAAGGTGTACGTGAGTGTGTGAGTGTGTTTACTGCAGGAAGTGGATTTGACCCTTCATGCCCTGGAAATGTTTGAACATTCTCATAACAAACGGAGGGGTTACAGCCAGTAAACAAGGGACCGGGAGTGTGTGTATGTCTTGTGTTTATGTGCGTCTGTGTTGTATATATTGGTGTGTATGTTGTGTGTGTGTGTGTGTGTGTGTGTGTGTGTGTGGTGGTTGTTACCGCTGCTCGCTAAACTGACACATTTTCAATCACATGGTTTATTCTCGGGAAATTGTCGAAAAAGAGGGAAAAGGCCAGATATCTGCAGCTCTGTGGGCAACAATAGGACAAGCCAGGATTAGTTTTTCACTTTGTGCGAATGTGTGTGAGTGTGTGTGTGTGTGTGTGTGTATTCTAAGACAATGCCCTGGTAGCCAATTTGTAATATATAGTCAGCCTTGAAAAATGGCCCAGATCTCCCCTTCGCTGTCTGCAATTTAGCTCTGCCGGCGCCCGGCAATACCCATTGTACCGCCTCCACTACTGCCATTTTGGCCTGATGGAGTGTGTGTTTGTACCGTGTGTGTGTGAGTGTTTGTTTACTTGCTTATGTGCATCTCGGTGTGCATTTACCCATGAGTCTGTCTTTTTGTAGTGTGTGTCGGCGTGCGCAAGCGAGCGACTGTGTTTATACTCAGGTTATTGAATTTCTGCTTGTGTGCCAGAGCGTGTGTGTGTGCCATTATCCAAGTGTGTGTGTGTGTGTTTGTGTGTAGTTGTAGTTTTGTCGTGTGCCCTCAGTTGTAGGGCTTATTTCATTGTGTGTATAGTTGATTTTCTCTGTGTGTTTGATGCAGTGCAGTTACTTGTCCACTTTCTGAAATGACACCTGAAGGCATCAATCTGGAACTAATGGAGGGAATGAAGGGATGATGGAAAAGTGGAGAAAAGGGATAAAGAAAGAAGGATGTTAGGATTTAAAACAGAGGGGGGGGGAGGAAGGGAGTTTAGTGAGGAAAGAGGGGGATTAATTTGTAAACAAAGAAAAGAGGGATGGGCAGTGGATTAAAGTTAAGAACATTGAAAGGAAGGAGAGATGACGTAGGATTTAAGGACAATAGAATTAACATGACTTCACGTCACCACCGCTAAGCTAAAAGTGGCTAATGTTGGGCTATAAAGGAACTACAGCACGGTCACATGACTTCACGTCACCACCGCTAAGCTAAAGGAGGCTAATGTTGGGCTATAAAGGAACTACAGCACGGTCACATGACTTCACTCTTGTTTTTGTACTCCTACCTGCACCACTATTATTTGTATATAGATATATAATCATTAACTTATTATAAAGTGATTTCATTTGTTGTGACACAATTCTATATTTATCCTAAGATTCAATTTTTCTAAAATCCAGTTTACCCTGGAATCACAATGCAGCAAATACTCAAACTAATAATCCATTACTTTGTGTTTAATGGCCTCAAAGCTGATCTAATAATTTCTGTATTGAGTTGAACTATTGCGGTTTAAACCTTGTTGCACAATCAGTAAAGTACTCGGAGAACAAACCTGCCTTTTCATCTTCCTACCTTTTTATTGTTTGGTGTTCTGTGAGTGTGTGTTCCTCCCCGATATGTTTCATGCATCAAGAGATCAAATCTAAAAGTAATACAATCTCTGGTCTTACATCTCTGTGGTTTTATTTGAAAACCAACTCTCTGACTTGCTCAATTACTATATTTTACTGAAGTAGAAATTGAGATACTGTCACGTCCCCTCAAGTCGAATAACTGCGTCATTTCTGTCCAATACAATGGATTTATGTAGTCACAGATATTACATAACTTTACAGCTTTCCATTGAATCTTTGGACAGTGAAATACTCTTCTTCCTACATTTTTATTGTGTGTGTTTCTTCCCGATATGTTTCATGCATCAAGAGATCAAATCTAAAAGTAATACAATATCTGGACTTACATATCGGTGGTCTCTCCCTGCCTTTCTGACTCACTCAATTACTATATTTCACTGACGCAAACATTGAAGTACTGTCACGTCCCCTCAAGTCGAATAACTACGTAATTTCTGTCCAATACAATGGATTTATATAGTCACAGATATTACATAACTTGACATCTTTCAATTGAATATTTGGACAGTAAAGTACACAGAGAACAAACCTGCTTTCTCCTTCTTCCTACCTTTTTATTGTTTAGTTTTTCTGTGAGTGTGTGTTCCTCCCCGATATGTTTCATGCATCAAGAGATCAAATCTAAAAGTAATGCAATCTCTGGACTTACATCTCTCGGTGGTTTTATTTGAAAACCACTTCTCCCCTCCGCCTCTCTGCCTCTCTGCCCGGTGTTTTAAAACAGAAATAAGTTATTCCGGCCTGCCCTCTCCTCACCTCTCTGACAAGAACAATAGCGGCCGGCTCGCCTCAGAAAACTGTGTTTTACAATAATACTCGTCCACAAAGCAAGACCGACAATGTCAATGGTTTTTTGGAGCGCTACAGCGTGCAGCTAATGTTCTCCTGCGCCGCTCCAATGCCTCTCCTCCTCCTCTCTTTTTTTATTCTCCATCGGTTTTCCTTCGCTCTCCCCCCTCTCTCCCTCTCCGTATGAAAAATCCATTCCGGCATGGGTTTTGACAGCCTGTCTTTGGTGGGTGTGTAAAATTCAAATAATTCACTGTGCATAGACAGTCACTTTGGGGCTGCTTTGTATTTGACTCGGTGTCACTTCGGCTGCCTGTCGAGTCCCAGTCTGCAGCGCTAAGCTATTCAAAAAATAAGGCTTATATTTTTTTTATAATTCCAGAGGCAGGAGGAGCTGTTTTAGTTGACCGATGGCAGGTACATCTCCAAACTCAACACACACACCAGACACCAGCCAACAAGACATTTTATTTTGAGAAGAGTTTTGTTACCGGGTATTTAGCTATTAGGTTAATGCAATGTATTATAACTTTTTATTTTATAGAGGTGGCTTCTGCATTATGATTTAAGGTGCATTCAAATGACAAGGTGTATATCAGTATGTAGTCTGTCTACTTTAAAGAGTCCTCTCCTGCTGATGTTCAGGTGTATATCAGTATGTAGTGTCTCTACTTTAAAGAGTCCTCTCCTGCTGATGTTCAGGTGTATATGATATCAGTATGTGTGTGCCTACTTTAAAGAGTCCTCTCCTGCTGATGTTCAGGTGTGTCTCTACTTTAAAGAGTCCTCTCCTGCTGATGTTCAGGTGTATATCAGTATGTAGTGTCTCTACTTTAAAGAGTTCTCTTCTGCTGATGTTCAGGTGTATATCAGTATGTAGTGTCTCTACTTTAAAGAGTCCTCTCCTGCTGATGTTCAGGTGTATATCAGTATGTNATATTATAACTTTTTATTTTATAGAGGTGGCTTCTGCATTATGATTTAAGGTGCATTCAAATGACAAGGTGTATATCAGTATGTGTGTGCCTACTTTAAAGAGTCCTCTCCTGCTGATGTTCAGGTGTGTCTCTACTTTAAAGAGTCCTCTCCTGCTGATGTTCAGGTGTATATCAGTATGTAGTGTCTCTACTTTAAAGAGTCCTCTGCTGCTGATGTTCAGGTGTATATCAGAGTCCTCTCCTTCACCCTCTGTCTGAAACCAGAGCCCAGTCTGCTCTGATTGGTTAGCTGGCCGGCTCTGTTGTGATTGGTCAACCACTTAGAGATGTCCCGCCCCTTAGCCTATCACGTACAATGTGTTGGAGCGCTAGCCAATAGTGGCCTGAATGTTACATAGTGATGTCACTATGTTTGGTCTTTGGTTGCGAATTAATATTTTTTCACAATTTGTACGATATCAGGTGCTCCTTTTTAAAGGTTTTTTTTTCTGACCACTGAGTAAAAATGCCCAACTGTTTGTTATTGTCTAGATGAAACTGTGAACAAATATATTTTGCTGCAAGTTATCGTATACTCTGTTTTTTCTGGGTGTAAGCCTCATTATTCTACCTTAAAGACTCCTTAAAGCTTTGTGTTTCATTTCTTTGATGTTTTATTTCCTGCCTTCTCTCTGACCACACCTCTCTTTGACCTCCCTTTCTTCTTCTTCTTCTCCTCCTCTTCGTCACTTATACGGCTGTCGTTAAAGAACCTCTCCACGTTTCTTTGTGTTTCACAGTGACCCCTACTGGGAGCGACCCTCTAATGCAGGCAGCTGCTCCGCCGCCAGGCCCAAGACGCTTCACCTGGCCGGGCAGCAGCAGCACACCTCCTCACCATGGTAACGTTTGAGTGCACCTGGGAGCAGTAGTAGTAGAACAAGTAGTTGTAGTAGTGTGTGTGTGTGTGTGTGTGTGTGTGTGTGTGTGTGTGTGTGTGTGTGTGTGTGTGTGTGTGTGTGTGTGTGTTGTGTTGGATATAAGCAGTGCTACTGGTTGGGAGAGTTTCATTCTACTGACCATAAGAATGTTAAACACCTGGACTTTTGAACGAAATGCCATGTCTTTTTATGCTACTGTAGAAAAAATAGTTTGTGTGTGCGTTATGTCGGATATAAGCAGTGCGACTGGTTTGCTAAACCATTGTTGTTGATGGGAAATAAGTCTTTATGTAGAACAGATCTATGTTGGTGGAGTTTGATCTGTTTTTGGCGATGTTTTTGTTATTTCTATAGATCTAGAATCAATAGTTTTCTTGCATCTCTTTATTGAGGCATGTTGACCATCAGCTGTTTATTTATTATTAGCAGAGATGGGATGAACTCAACTATTTACTCATTTATTTTACCTACTTGCAGATTTACGGTACCTGATTTTACTTTTTTCTCTTCCAGCTTTAAAATTCATCGTCACGAATCTGAAAGCTGTTTTTCTAAGAAACTCGTAAAAAAAGTAGTAGCACTAGTAGTGTGTGTGTGTGTGTGTGTGTGTGTGTGTGTGTGTGTGTGTGTGTGTGTGTGTGTGTGTGTGTGTGTGTGTGTGTGTTT
>NW_011358796.1:0-4705 GCF_000735185.1 Notothenia coriiceps | reverse complement strand
CAGACGCTCGATACGTCGCGGCACCGCTGAGATACAAACAACATGGCTGCCAGACGCTCAGTACCAGAGAGACACTGTGGAGTAGCACACAGGCCGGCCTGGACAAAGACTACAACTCCCTGTACAACCTGGTGAAGGTGAGAGGGCTGCTGGGAAATGTAGTTTGATTACACTGGAGTGTGTTGGTACATTTTACTTCGGATAAATGGACTCCTTGCGTCCCTCACTTGCGTCCTTTCCCTGCGTCTAGTCCCTCCCACCAGGGAAGCAAGGAGAGACGCAAGGAAACCACGAGAAGCAGGGAAATGAGTTTTAAGAGCAATGGGACGTCCTTTCCTCCGGAGCGTCACGTGAAGCGACGTCCGTTTGTGATGATGCTGATGCTGCATCGTCTGACAGCAGCCAGATCAGTGCATGCGCTGCATCGTCCAATCAGTGAGCGATACACAGTAAGGGGGCGGGGCGAGTGTCTGAGGATTTCACCGGAGGATGGTCTGGTAGTTCCTCGATTATCGCTCCTCGGTCCTCCGGTAAAAATAAGGCCACTACTCAAGATAGCGCATACAAATCAACTTCCGGTGATACCGAGCCTGAGGAGCGAGGAAATGAGAAATAGCCGAAGTGAAACGCAGCTATTCATTCTAACAATCTTGCTGCCCTTTATTATTATTATTATTATTATTATTATTATTAGGATACTATACGTTATACAAAGAGGAAATCATTTGACAGCGATATCTGCATTACTCATCAACTGAAAAACACCAGATTATACCGGTTGATTACACAGCATTGATTGGTTTAAATTGTGTACAATGCTTTTGTGTTTTTCCCATAGGCGGAGTTTGACATTTGGCCTTGGGGGGGCAAACCTTTTTTACTGACGTCAGTACACAGTCCCAACAATTGCGTGGGGTGCTACGGATACAGTAGCAATAAAGCCAGAACTCACCGCACTGAGTATGACTTTTCCACATAGGAACACAACTCGTCCCGTCGTGCACGCCTCATGCCCGCCGTACACACACACTCACATGGAAGGGGCGGTCTCTCCCCCCAACAGTGCATTACATAACTGTGACACGTATCATAACTGTGCACATCTTATACTTATTTGATAACTCCCTTGGTTACTTGAACACGCTACAATATTATTAACCAGTGTCCTACCTTATTAAAATATTGATATACGAAATATTTGTATTGGAACAGTTTTCGACGTAATGCTGTAACATATTTCAGCCACTAGGGGGCGCCTATGGTTTCTCCCCTTCGATTCGGAGAAACAAATAGTTTTTTCGGAGGCAAATATATGTAGAAAATAAACGTATTTGAGTTACGTCCAAAACAAACGTGATGTGGGAGAAAATCCTTTTCTAGCTAATTGAGAATTCAGTTTAGTTCTGTGGGAACGTGGTTTTGAGGAGACGGGGTTGGATGAGATGTGTACTGCCAAATCCATTCGAAAAATCCCATTGCTTTTCGTGTACGGGAGCTCTTGCGATGTTAATTTACGGAACGGCCTTTAAAAATACGTCACCCTTGCAGCACTTTAAAATATCCTCATCCAGTCGCTCCTCTTTTGTGGAGATTCAAGTGTGAACGTCTCCTCTGATTGGCCGTCAGAGGTCTATCTGTTGGATAGATAGACACGCTGCATTTGGAAACCTCTGCTCTTCGTCTACCTGTTGCTCTCCCTCTCTCCCCCTTCTATGATTACCCTCCTCCTTCTCTTTCTCGACAGGATCTCAGCCTATTTCTCCCGGTCATGGTCCACTTGCTCCACGGGAAAGATTTAGCCGGCAATCCCTCTCTGAGAATGATCCGGAGCAGGGCGGCTGAGCCCAGATAAAAGTTAAAGAGCTCCACCAGCTGACGCTGTTAATGTCCTTAAAATGAGGTTTTAAAAGCTCCATGCAGGCAGGAGAGGGTGAACGAGTGTGTACCTCAGATACTTGCGGTCAAATATTGGTTCCATTTTGAACGCTGATGTTTCTTTTGGGGGAGATTAGGTCAGGTACAGAGTCAAATATACACACAGGATAATTTAATATAGTGTGTTTTTATGGAACGCTTTTAAAAGGTACTGGAAGAAACTTTGCTTGTATGTGTCATATATATTCCTTTAAATTGTTATTTCCTCAAACGCCTTAATAAACGATCCTTCTTGCACTTAAAGGTAAAATCATTTGTTAATCCATACACATACTAACATTGTGTTATATTGATCTTGAAACAGTTCATACATTGAGCTCACGGTTAATGTTACTGTTGATTGTAAAACAAATAGTAAGTAAATAAAATAATTTCTCTCAGTTTTTTTTTTTTAATGGGGGGATGGGACGGATCAGTGTCTATGAAATTGTTGTTTACTTTGTCAACACAAACAAACACACACACACAGGGCCATATGTGCACTAAACGCTGCTAATATTTAAATTATATAAGCCTTCCGTGCAATACGAGGGGAATCGTGCAATTTAATTTATTATTTATTTATGTTGTGGTGATTGACATTATTCACCCACGGAACTATGGGTTGGGGTATTGTTCCGCACGGACATAGTGAGTTGACCGGACCCTTGTTTCCCCCGGTCTGTTCTTCCCGGGCTGAAAGCTGTTTTACATGTTGTCCTGATGTTAAATAAAAGTCTAGCTTGTACCTTCGATACCCCGCCTCCGACTCCCGTCTCTCGGCACTACAATGTACACATATTCCCTATCGTGTGTGTGTGTGTGTGTGTGTGTGTGTGTGTGTGTGTGTGTGTGTGTGTGTGTGTGATATATTGTATTTTTGTCATTGGTTACTTTGAACTTACAAACTTAAAGTTTAGATGAAATAATGCTTGTGTCATTTGGGTAAACACAAGTCACTAAGGTTAGCTCAAGCTTTATGCACTATCAAATATAAAATAATATTGAATCTCTTATAAATAATTCAGTCATAGAAACACATATTTTTGGGGTAAATGGCAAATCTGGATAAACAGTTGTGCAACTTTAAGTATAGTAGAATAGTAATATGTTTTACTTTCAACACGCAGGACTTGTACACTGTGGTGTTTCTACGTTTGCTGAAGTAAGATGTCCGACTTCTTCCACCGATGCAATAAGAGATATCATTTCAAAACTCTGAGTATCAGCATCTGTATCTGGATGAAAGCCGAGTTTTTGAAGTTGGATCGATCCCTGTTTGCTTCACTGTTTTTATAGAGTCCTTTAATTATCAGCGACACAGTTTCCAGTGAGGCGGCGTTAGCTGGGATTGAAAACCAAACGGGGTGAAATGCATAAAGGGGCGTTTTACTGGCCAGTTAAACCGTGTGTGGATAACAACAGCGGCTCGTTGGTGTGCTAATGAAACAGCGGCTCGTTGGTGTGCTAATGAAACAGCGGCTCGTTGGTGTGCTAATGAAACAGCGGCTCGTTGGTGTGCTAATGATTTACAACGCCTTGTTCTCCTTGTTGGTAATTTACTAATTGGCTTAGTGTATAAACTGGAATTTGCTTGTGGGTGCTTGAGTGCATAATTGAATGGAGAAGATGATTATCCACCTTTGGTTTGTTACATTGTCTTCAGTCGTTGGTTTATTAGGACAATTACTTCATTCCTTGACATTTAACTTCAGTGCAACACTTCTGATAACCGGTGTTTATGAGAGTGTTTACAGCAGCAGCACTTGGTAAGTCATAAGGTACGTGTTTGTGTGAGATATGGATTAAAGAATCCTTTAAATGGACCTTGAGTTAAGATGTATGTCTCACACAGAAGCTGCTAATCCCATTTCTAAGGAGAGCGAAATAAAGTAAAATATGAAATACATGAATTTGATTAAATTATCTTATCAATAAAGACAGAATATGTTATATAATGATTTTTCTTCTAAAGCTTTAAAATTAAATTCTTGTTTTGCTATTTACTAATCTTTCTTTTGATAATATATGATATTGAAGGTATTTGCATTTCACATCACTAGCTCTTTGAGGAAAAAGCAGGTGATGTATATATATTTATATAAAACAATACATATAAAATATATTCAATTCAAACACACACTTTGAAACACTCCTCACCTCTTGTGTGTCTCTCTCTGGGATTTATAGTTTTGAGGACAAATCCTACACAAACAACTCTTTGTCTCACACACACACACACACACACACACACACACACACACACACACACACACACACACACACACACACACACACACACACACACTATAACAACCACACGTTGTAACACCTGTTCAGTAATGCTACCTGTAGCACACACACACACACGCACACGCCTCGTGGTGTAAATTCTTAATCATTGCTGGACAAAAGACACTTCCTCCCGTTTTCCATTGTTCTGTCTGTGGGTGTATAAACCTGTCCGGCTGACAGGGAACTCCCTCTGGACCGAGATCACAGATGCTCTGCTGATGGGATGTCCAGTTAGTTAGCACACACACACACACACACACACACACACACACACACACTGAGACAATCACACACACACACACACACAGATTCATCTTCATTTTACGAATTACACATGGACACACACACTATGACCATCACGTCTTCATTCAAGGACGAGTGTCAGACGCCAACACACACACATACTGTACACACACACACACACACACAGACACACACACACACACACACAAACACACACACACACACACACACACACACACACACACACACACAC
>NW_011358795.1:445577-460550 GCF_000735185.1 Notothenia coriiceps | reverse complement strand
CTCATATATGGGCTATCGTCCTTCTGTTTTTATACAAGAATAAATAAAAAACTGTCAAATTATCAAAGACTTATTTCACTCCAGGGTGATAGTAGGACACCCCATCTAGTCACTCAGAGAGAATCAGGACAATCTGAAGTAGAGTTTCAAAATAAAAGACCTCTGAAGTCTCATATATGAGCTATCATCCCTCTGTTTTTAGATAAGAATAAAACAAAAACTATCCAGTATCAAAGCCTTATTTCACTCCAGGGTGATAGCAGGACACCCCATCTAATCACTCAGAGAGAATCTGGACAATCTGATGTACAGTTTCAAAATAAAAGACCTTTGAAGTCTCATATATGAGCTATCGTCCTTCTGTTTGTATCCAACAGTTCAAATGTTCGAATTACATTGAACCAGAATTGTCCCCCTTTTTTCTTTAACAGTGAAGAAAAGTGGATATGTTAATGATATATTGACCGCAAAACTCAAAATGTCCCCGGTTTTAATTTTGAAAATCTGGTCACCTTAGCATAGCATCATCCATGTGGACTCTAGTTTGTTCATGCTTTTTAGTTCTTCTGATATGTGCTTTAAGTCACTCACATCTGTCTGGATCCATGCTGGGTCTGGTCCATAGACTGGTCTGATCCTGACGTTTGAAAAGGGAGGCAGGGGAAGCAAAACATAGTACTGGTGTTGCTACAGGTAGTTAGCCCAGCCTTCTTGCTAAAGCAGCTCCTTGAAAAAGAGCATGTATACTGCCTTCCTCTGTCCTTGACTCCGGCCTATGTCAGGCTGATCAGGTCCGAGCTCTTTCACTTTCAGGTTTCCCTCCAGTGTCCTCTTCTCAAAGGCTGTTTCTTTAAGTGATTAAACATCATTTTCTAGTTTTGTTTACACTCCGTCTCCGTCTAACTCTCATTCAAACATCAATCACTCACTCTGGCGCTCCTGCTGCCCCCTAGTTGTTGGCGGTGTCAACAGCTGCTTTGGGTTCAGTTTGGTGCACCCCGAGTTGCTCCTATCACTTGCATTGAAGAGGTGCGGACTGAGCATGCACTACTTATAACGAGAGTCAATGGGCAAAGATTTATGC
This sequence comes from Notothenia coriiceps, assembly GCF_000735185.1. Classification (NCBI taxonomy): domain Eukaryota; kingdom Metazoa; phylum Chordata; class Actinopteri; order Perciformes; family Nototheniidae; genus Notothenia; species Notothenia coriiceps. Next base: position 459,466 of record NW_011358795.1, on the reverse strand, counting down.
GCCCCAAGCAGGAAACACATGACTTATCAGTAACTTTAGACATCGTAAAACCATTTGTTTCGATATTTTATCGCAGATTATACATTTAACTGACACCAACTATATAATATGTACCTTGTTCATTAAAAAATAAATGTACACAATTAATAACATTTAACTATTTTTGAATGACAATCTAGAATTTTGGAACAGGTGGGGCGGCGCCCTTAGCACCCCTATGGGCCGGCCGCCACTGATTACATGCTTCATCTTTTACAGACCGGTACACATGCTCTCAAATGAATTATCAATGTGAACAATTTTTTTAAAAGCCCTCTTGAATTAATAAGTACTGAGTGTAACAAATTACTAATTTGTTCACCTGACTAGGGATAGGTATCGAGAACTGATAGTAAATTAGTACTGGTACCTAATTGGTCAGTACCTACGTTTCGATAATCTCCTGACCAATCTGTTTACTTGTTAAGTGACGGATGGTGATGAGCGCACTGCTTGTGCGATAAAGGCATTCAAAGCCTTTTCAATGCTGAGCCTCATCTCTCAATGCTCTGATTCAGTATGTGATCCCCACAGTCAAAGCCGACAAGGAAAAACATGCATGTAAAGGAGGTGTTTGACTGCTGTCAGCAAGGTTAGCGTTACACTGTTGTCCCTCAATATCTATGTTTATGTCTATGCTCTGTACTAAGTGCAGCCTCCCATGTCCAATGGGGGGAGAATAACACAGAAACAGACATGGGAGTGTCAGATGACAAGTTGATTGTCAAAGACTTGCAGCGCTTCACTACAACCAGGGCCAGCCCGTGGCATAGGCAGTATAGGCGAATGCTAAAGGTGCATCCATCCATGGGGGGCACCACAAATAGGGGGGGAAGAAAACATTCCCGGCGGTCCGACGTGAATGTAATTGTTTGCCTGGTGTCCGCTTGGATAGAGTTGTTTGGCGGTCCATGTCGCCAGAGAATCATACCCTGGTGTGAGCGTCCTGTTAGGGGTAACTATAGTAATACACTGTGTTATGAGAGCTTGACTCCTCACAGGGCAACTCTCTAGTGGGCAACTCAACAGCAGGAAAACAGAGCTAATGGTTGTGGCCCCCAAGGCGCTGCTCCAGAAGGTTGGTGACTTCATCCTTGAGGTTGACGGCTGCTCCATCTCCCCATCTCCTGAAGTCCGCAACCTGGGTGTCATCTTTGACTCCACCCTTTCCTTCCACTCCCACATCGAGTCTGTCACCAAATCGGTCTTTTTCCATCTAAGGAACATTGCCATCCGACCGCCACTCTCGGAGTCGGTTGCCGAAACCCTAGTCTATGCGTTTGTCACCTCCCGCTTGGACTACTGCAATGGTGTCCGGTTTGGGGTCCCCAACAAAACCCTGGACAGGCTCCAGTATGTCCAAAACTGTGCTGCTAGGGTACTCACACATACAAAAAGCCATGGCAGCACATCACCCCCACCCTCATCCACCTCCACTCCGGTCAAGTCCTGCATAAACTACAAAGTCCTCCTCCTCACCTACAAGTCCCTCCATGCCCATGCCCCCCAGTACCTATCGGACATCCTTCACCCACATGCCCCACCCTGGAACCTGCGGTCTCCAGGCTCTGGCCTGCTTACCACCCCCCGCACCAAACTGCGAACCTTCGGGGACAGAGCCTTCAGTGTGGCAGCCCCCACCCTCTGGAACGCTCTCCCTGCGGAGGTCCGCAACATCCCCACGTTTGACACCTTCAAAAGGACCCTCAAGTCCCATCTTTTTGCCAAGGCCTTCGACCCCTAATTGATTTGTTGTTTTGTCTGTCTGACTGTTTGTCTGACTGCCTTTTGTTTGTTTGTTTTTACTCCTGTTTTTCTTTGTAAAGCGACCTTGGGTCCCATGAAAGGCGCTATATAAATCCAAGCTATTATTATTAATTAACAAGAAACAAAAACTGTTGAATGAATAAATGATAATGTTTTTTTGAAGTGGACTAAATAATACGGGAGGGTCTTAAAATGTTTGTTCTTTGTAGAAAATTCTATTTCTGCAAACATAATTAATATTACAACTGGTATTGAACCAAAAATAAATAAATGGAATTTAGTATGCATTAATAGGAACGCCCCCGTTCCTGACCCTCAGGAGGTGTTCATCAGGCTGAAATTAGTCAAGTTAAAGTTTGTAGAGCTTGTAATGCTTAAAATTGACTACATGTTGTATTATCTGTCACATCATCCACATCATATTGGTGTTTTTTCTCCCAGTCTTGGAGCAGTATGGAAGACATAAGGCAGAAACAGCAGAGGCCATCAGTGCTGCGCCAGGTTTCCCAAACCGCTTCCAGTCAACCCCACGGTACGCACAAACCTCAGAGTCCTGAGCACCACAACAGCAACACATTCATCTGATATAACCCTTCATTCACGTTTTTTTTAGCTACGCTATTGTTGTATTCAGTATTTATTTCAGTATGCACAAACAATTAGCCTTTATACCAATTATGCAACTGGACATGAGACATTCTTTCTTGCAACGTAGAGCTTGATGCTAATCATGTACAATTTAGATCAAATGCCTACATCAATACTATATTTTTGTGCATCCAGAAAATAATGCAGTCGTCTTCATTTGCAAGGAAGAGGTGGATGCAGACTCTCTTCCCCAGTCTTCCTCACCACAAATGGGCTCTTCCTCTCCCAGGCAGAATCATCACTTCCTCCCAGTGAGGAGAGATGTTCATGTTCAGAACTCCATGGAGGCCAGGATTCATGATGGGTGACTTTCTCAAATGTCCACCGAATGGTGTCTTTCCTTGTACTGCACTTTCAGCCTGAAAGCGCTGCCGTTATTTCATTGGTTCAGAAATGGTATCACTGAGATATTTCTGTTCACACCAGCATCTCAGGCAGGACCACTGCTCTGTCTGTGGGTGGGCTCTGCCGCTGGCCCGGCTGTGATGTGCTGTCTGAGGATTTCCCCTCTTTCTTAAAGTAAGTAGACTGCTGAATCCTACAGTAACAGTACACTTGTCTTTGAATTGGTATGGTATTTTTGGAAAAATATCAGGAGGTACATATTCTCTTCAGTTGATATTAGTAATGTAATGTGAAAATAACCTAGCAATATCAAACAATGTTTGCCTCTTTAAAATATTTCTTCAGCACATATGTTATTCCATCTTACCCAGAGTACAATACATCTGTCAGGCAGTGCCATGCCCTCATGTTGTGTTGTTTTGAAGCACATTAAGTTTGTAATGGCACTTGCTCTTGTTCATCATTTGTTAATTGAGTTGATGTGTGTTGGGGCTAGATACACAAATCAATGGAGGAAAGAACATCATCCCAATATCTGTTTAATTCCCAAATAAGCTGGAAGGTAAGCTCTGTCCTGTTTGGTGTTCCAGGCACCTCCACTCTGAACACAGTCCTGGTGACAGGAGCATCGCTCAGTGGAAGCTCCAGCAAGACGTCGTCCAGTGCATTGAGAGCCAGGTGGGAACTAGACAAGCCTAGGAGGTCTGAAACTAGACAGATATAGATTAATATCCTAGGAAATGAAATTGATATTGAGTATTACTAATCTACTCTAAATATTTCAGAAAACTGATTGTATGCCTCCTTGATGATTACCAAAGTGTGTTGAAGCTATTATGGATGTTGGAATATTTCCTCTTTATATTTTGTGGGTGTTTCTATAAAGCTTTTATCCTAATGACACATGAAAACCAAATAAAAGGAGCGTTGTCTCTTGAGGCTATAACTGAGAGTCCGCTACAGGACAAACACAGCTCTAATGTTTGTCATACACATTACATGTCACGTATTAGCCACTTTTATCCTAAGCCACTTACATACGGTCTGGCAGTGGCTCAGTCAGTAGGGATTGGGCTGTGAGGTGTAGGATCGCCGGTTCAAGTCCCCGACCAGACCTAAAAAATGGAGTGTGGACTGCTACTTGGAGAGGTCCCAGTTCACCTCCTGCCCTGACGTGGTGCCCTTGAGCAAGGCACCGGACACCCCCCTTCCCCCCTCACTCCCATTGCTCCCCGGGCGCTGTACAATAGCTTCCCAATGCTCCTACTAGACTCCTGGTACTAGGATGGGTTAAAAGCAGAGAAAACATGTCACTGTGTGTGCTCTGTCCTCTGCATGTGTGACCATTAAAGAGGGTTTCATCTTTCCCAATATTATTATTATACATTCAATGTTGTTGGGTGAAGTGTCTTGCCAAAAGTCACAGAGAAATGCTGACTGCAGCGGGATTTGAACCGGTTCCCCCCCCCCGCGCTACGAAGATCAGTGCACTAATGCTCTGAGCCACACTTGTCACCTGCCAGCATCCTTACAAATGTTAAATAAGGACTTACAAACACTGTGTGTAAAATCACTTATTTAATGTGATGTATATTTAACCATAGGCTTTCTCTTTTCCAGCTCATCCTGGAAAAACAGAAGCTCATTGCAATGCAACTTCATCTACACCTCTCTGAACACAAACACACTGATTTGGTATGTTGGTTCAAAGCATGTATTGTTTCTTCTAGATTTGTGTGCTTTACTAGAATTTAGCTAAGTGTAGCTTGAAGAATTCATTCAAAACTTTATATTTAACCAAGATTCTTAGTGACTGATTTTCTACCTGGAAAGAAAGCAGATGAATGAAAGTGTTTTCATATCCTCCTCCATCCATGCACACTGAAGGCAGCGTCTCAGTGGCCGTACAGCCTGCGTCTGTTCCTGCCCCAGCCCCCGGGCACAGAGGGAGACAGAGTGCAACAGTGGGGCATCAAACATCGGGAGGGGAGGGGGGGGCAGCACGGCCCCAGAGCTCCTGCCTCTGCCCACCTGCTGCCAGGTACGTTTTCTATGGAAGTGTAATGTGTGTTTATTTTGCTTACACACGTAAACATGGCCCATTTTCTCAAAACCCTTAAAACAATTCACAAAAGCACACACCCAAAGTACAGAACACCTCTTACACCCTGCATAATTACTTACTGCACCTAAAACTACATAAACACTCACCAAAACCAAACTTTTGCACTAAATGGCACACACCTCATTTAGAGTTCCAGATTCTTTGTCCACCCAAATACACAACGCTGTGCTCAATCTAAAGCACACTCGTCTTTTATGGCGTTCTGTATGTAGAGAATTCTGCACTAAGTAAGTGCAGAAACACAGATATTCAGTTGAAACAAAAAATTTCTACACAGTCCATCAGCGCAACATACACACAGCACATACAGTTACAGTCAAGGGTACAACAACATGTGCACACTATCAAATACAGTAAAGGGAAAAGAAAACTTTAAGGAACAAATATTTAGCAGAGGAAATAAATACTTAGGGTGCATTTGACCACCTAGCTGGCTCTGGCCACATCATCAACATCATTGATGTTGATTCTGCTAACACCAGGACACTAACACCAGGGTCATCACAGGCCTCTTCCACTGCCTGGAGAGGAGGCCTGACGCTCATACAGATGCATGCTGCAATCTGCAAATAACTCTTCAGCTGACTTCAGTTCATCCTCCCTCTCTCTCACCCTCCCTCTCTCTCACCCCCCTCTCTCATCCTCCCTCTCTCTCATACTCCCTCTCTCTCATCCTCTCTCTCTCATCCTCCCTCTCTCATCCTCCCTCTCTCACCCTCCCTCTTTCATCCTCCCCCTCTCTCATCCTCCCTCTCTCTCATCCTCCCTCTCTCTCATCCTCCCTCTCTCACCCTCCCTCTCTCTCATCCTCCCTCTCTCTCATCCTCCCTCTCTCTCATCCTCCCTCTCTCTCATCCTCCCTCTCATAATAATTTTGTTCCGATGCTACGATTGTGTTAGCAAATACAGTACATGTCCCATGTGCCTAACTGATTATTTTCTGACTCATCAATCAGGATGTAAGCACTATATAAAGACTGTAGGTGAGTATTTTTTTGCAACATAAATAGAAGCAACATAGAGGGGGTGAGAGTGAGGACGAATTGAAGTCAATTGAGAAGTTATTTGGGCGTGGTGGTGGAGGCTGTATGACTGTCAGCCCTGTGGTGCATGCCTGTCCAGCAGGCAGTGGAGCAGGACTCTGATGTCACAAACCGGCTCAGGGAATGTGACAAAAGAGGGGAAACAAGTCAGGTGAGTGGTTAGCAGTGTATTTATTCAAGTGACAACATAGTATCCATGTAAGGGACGAGTGTCTTCCATCAGTGTTCAGCCTATAAATATATTGCCTGTCATGCTGATTAGTCGCTGTGGCCAGTCCCAGCTCGGTTAGGTATTGTTCTCTCCGTTTTTTTGGACAAAAAAATATTGTTTATTTTCTCATTTATTTTCTTTACTTTTCTTTTTCCTTTACTGTATTTGGTAGTGATCAGAAGTTATGGTTCCCACAACTGTAACTGTTTGTGTTTTGCATGCAAGTTGCACTGAATAGTTGTGTCGAAAACTAAAAGGTTTTGTTTCAACAGTGTACTTTTGTGTTTCTGCATTTATTTCTGTAAAGCAAGATTCTTTACATACAGGGGCCAAAGGGTGGATAGTGGCCCCCGCGTCGGGGAAACTCTAGGCCCGGGTCGTCAAAGGGACCACAGGGGGGTGGAGCTTGAGCAGTGTCAGGGACTGGAACTTGAGCCGGGGCTCGTGCTGGTAGCAGGGCTCGCTGAGGGCCAGCAGTCCGGAGCAAGCAACAGTTTCAACAAAATCCTTTATCCAGCAGTGTAAAAAACATACAATCCAGAGAGCTTTGTCTGAGCTTCCAGAGGTCTGTAGATGAAGTCAGTCCAAAAGACCCTGACATCTCTGAGTTATCTGGCTTAACTAACCCTAACAAACGAGATATGACGCTGGTTATCAACTCGGTAAGTCAACCCAGGGTTTCTCTGTCCAGAGCATGTTCACGTGAAAGGGGCAGGTTTAGCAACATTTGACCAATCACAAACATGAAGAAGCGTCCTGACAGCGGAAGGTCATACTTCATGAAAGAAGAGTAAATTATCATGTTAGACAAATATGAAGAAGTTAAACTTTAAACATCCATGACTCAAACACTTAATCCAGGATAAAAGCAATATAATATGTTATCTGTAATATGACTTGATAGCTTTAAACTCGGCACACAGAGCTCTGATTGGTCAGCAGGTGGTGCTTTCACTGAGTTGATCTCTTATCTGGAACATAACCTGCTCCGGAGCAGGTTTGGTGTTTAGCATAAGTTTCCATGGAGATCTACCCCAGTAAGAAGTGAAGCAGCATCGTAGGACAGAAAACTCAGAGTTAACCCTGAAGTTACCTCGCTAACCGAAAATCCTGCTTCTAGTACAGGCCCCTGGTATGCCAGTCTTAAAGCTACTCTTTTGTACACTCTAAAAACAAATGCCTTGACTCAACAAAGAACATCAACGAAACAGTTTGCATCAATGTTTATTGAGTTAAGACAACTTCTAATGAGATTGTCTTAAAGCAACAAAGTTATTTGAGTTAGGGGAGAAGGCTTTTCCTCTACAATCAGAGGTGTTTTTAATTACCACTTACTTAATAATTGGTAGCATAAACACAAGTTTTGAAGTTGATTACTCAAAAGATTAAGTTGTTCCGACTAGTTTTACCACATGATTTAAAAGGAATTTTAAGTTGTATGTACTTAATTACCATCATTGTGAACAAACGTTTTTAAGTTGACAACCATTTATAAATTAAGTTGCTCCAAATATATTGTATTCAATAGTTTTTTTTCTTAGCTTTTTCATGTTTTTGCCCTTTAAAGAAGGACATTAATTGATTCCACAACGAAAATATTTGGCAATTCACCTTTTATTTTGAACTGCAGTTATTTATTTCAACACATGATGTTTCAATCAGGAGAGAATTCATTTTGTTTGAACATTTATTCACACATGCCATATGATAAGGTGCATGAACACCGGAAATCCCAGCTGACTGCAGGAGAGAGGAGAACCATTTTATAGTTTGGCTGCAGCACGTTGATTGGCTGTTGGAGAATGAGGTGAAATGTAATAGGTTAAAGAGAACGCCTGTGATGAATTGATTATATGCAGCTGCGGAGTGAATTCACATACACCCAGTCTTCCTGAAAGAACTTGCACTGAGCTTCATTTAAATATTTAACTACAAGGCTATCTACTGTATTTGAAAGACAAAAGATGACACTCACCTTAAAATGTCCTTTCTATAGTATTTCTATTTGTCTTAACTGTCGGAACTTGTCCAGGCATGTTAAGTGGGAGTGGACTTGAAATCCTTAACTCAAGGTGTAGAACAATTAAGTTATCAAACCAATTGCATTACTTACTATAACTTGAATTTAGTTTGAAGTCAATTAACGCAGAAATCAGAGTTCAAATTACACACAATATTAAGTTGATGTAATTACCAACATTATTACGTCAACACAACTTATAAATTAATGTTTGCAACTTAAAATGTTTATCTAAATCAATTAACTCACATTTTTATCTTGCAGCCATGCATTTAATTAAGTGGAGGTGAAAGGTCGCCTGAATTCGTTTGTAGAGTATAGTTCGTAGTCTGAGCTATCCTCCACTCCCCATAGCAGCAGACAAGGGAGTAGGACAGCTCAAAAGGTTTTTCCTAAAATAACTCGTCCGCTTGGTCTATGTTCTGGTCAGATCCTTCTGTCTGGCTTGGGAGCAGAGCAGGGTGGACCCAAATGCAGAACGTACAAATGTTCAACAAAAAAATACCTTTAATCGATAGAGTAGGACAATGCCAGGCAAAATAAAAGTAACCAACTCTAGGCAATCAATGCACAAATACACAAATGACATACAACTAACAGACCACCAGAACTGACAAAACATGCAAGACTAATCACGAGGACAAGACACAGCTGGGGAGGGAAGGCAAACACAAAGGTTATCAAACAGGAGGGAACACAGAGACAGGAAGTGAAAACAGACGTGAGACAGGGTGTGAACACTGTTCAAAAATAAAAGAGATCTTAACACTCTGTTTTTGCATGCTCTTAAAACCACCTGTTCAGTGCTATAGTTTCCCACTAACACTCTGTGGTTTGACAGGAAACTATCTTATAAGATCAGATGAATAACCACATGATTGTAGTCCCATGTGCTTGTTGACATGAATTGATGATCATTATTTTTTGTTGTACAGATTTGGTTCCAAGTATTGAATGCTACAAATACAACAACATCAGGCCTCCGTACACCTATGCGTACTTGATAAGATGGGTGAGTCTCTCTCAGGAGATGCTGTGAGATGTTCCATTATTTGTGAAGAAATTTGTGTGTTTTTTAACAGCAGCACAGCAATAATGCAAAGCATGTTAACAGTATGACCTTAGAAGAAGTTGTAATAGCACAAATGAAAGTTTAACACAAAATAAACTATAACATGACATATAACGATAACATTATCAAACAGAAAAAGCACCTCTGGTTACAGTTTAATATTTTCTTGTGTTTCAATTTAGTCGTTTTTAGTAGTGTTTGCCATAGTGCCTCCGGTTACAAACAGCTGGATCAGACGTAGTGTAGTCTGCTACCAACTGCACCGTCTCTGATCTGTCAACACATTGGATTACAGTCTTTGACACATCTTCTCACTGTGTGTCATTGTGTGTTTCTCTCACTGTGTCTGTGTGCAGTCTATCCTGGAGTCTACTGACAAACAGTGCACGTTGAATGAGATTTACAACTGGTTCACGACCATGTTCTTCTACTTCAGACACAACACTGCTACCTGGAAGGTTTGAACACACACATTACACATCATTCTGCTCAGAAGTATTTATGATGGATAGAGCCTAACTGCAGATGTCACTTGCTAAATCATGTATGTACACTGAAATGCAACTTCACAGTTTTTTCCTAAGGTCCACTCCTTCTTACAATTGTTCAGACTTGTTAATATCACTTACATTGCAACACGTTCAAATTTGGTGAACATAATACATCAAAAGACTTCTCTAATGTTTGACCTGCTCATATATTTGATGTGATGATAGTTCTACAACTAATAATTACCTGATGTGGCTAATACTGGGTTTTAAACTTTCTGAAGCCACATGAGATCAGGTGACGGTGTCTGACACACATTTCCACTCGAAAAATTATGATTTATTAAACAATAAACTCAATCTTCAAAGACAATGTGTGAAAAGAATGTGCTAAATAGTGCGGCAAAAATAATTTAAACAATATTCCAAATAATGTGATCTATTTTATAGAATGATGCGCTTAATAATGTGGTCCGAAACCTCCGCCATCCGACCCAAAAACTCACAAGTGTCTCGTCAATTTAAAGCCTCAAACACCACAGGTGGAGGCTGACGTCACACAATCACAGGGTGATAGAGAGCGCCTGCAAACAAAACATCATTATATATATATATATATATTACTTTACATAAATATCTTAACAGTTCTAAAAATAATAGTTCGTAACTAATGATGTTAGATAACTTCATCATAAATCATATAGCAATTAATGGCTCCAAAAATCTCTTAATAAGTGAGTTTGACTGTGTTGTTCTCATAGCAACATATCTATATCCATTCAACAAGGCAACAGTAAAAAGGTAATGAGGCTAAATTAAACCGCATTTTAATTTACTTCAGCCAACAAGATATAGTGTTAGAGTTCTCAATTTTTTTAGATCATGTCATCATAATTACAAATGCTTGGAAGCTGGCAATCACGTTAACTCCTTCTTGACAGGAAGATTGCAATATGGTTAAACCGACAGGAAAATCACAATAAATGTTGGTCTTAATTGTTCTACTAAAAATCTACAAGAAAAGTTTTCCATCTACTAAATCACATTGACCTTTCCTCCCAGAATGCAGTGCGGCACAACCTCAGCCTACACAAGTGTTTTGTGCGTGTGGAGGGAGGAAAGGGAGCCGTGTGGACAGTGGATGAAACAGAGTACCAGAGGAGGAAAGGACAAAAGTATCACAGGTACAAACATCCTCAGAGCAAACACTTTTGCTCCCCATTCACCACTCAGTATCCACTGCCAAAGCAACAGGAAGGTACCGAAATATAAACTTAACATAAAAGTAAGGACATTTGTGTTTGGTAGATGATTTCTTTGTTTTGGCAAAACATCTTATACCGTTGGAAAGCCTATTTATTTACCTTTCAAATAGTGCTACATTTGTGAGGAACATGCATTTGTGGGATGAGAAGCAGAGCTGAGTGTGTGAGGTGTGCCCATGAAAAATGTGACAAATCTCCTCTGTCAAGGTAAGAAAAGCAAAAGTGAAATGGTAAGGAGAGGTGGAAGTAAAGAAGAAACTTCAAATTCAAATGATCATTCTGCATAACTTGGTAATTAATGGCTGTAGTGATAGAGCAGTCTCTTAGTGCTGTGTGTGTATCTTTATTTATAACAGGTGTGTGTGTGTTTTCAGGGACTGTGCAGAGAAGTGGATCTCGCCATACTCCCATTACTGTGTGGAGGAGCCCTGATGAGCAGCAGGTGGCAGCACTGAGGGCCGCTCGGCCTCGCAGAGTTAGACAGAGCTGCATGAGAAACAGAAGAATCTGTTGCATCTTTTCACTTTGTATTTTTTTCTAATTAATTATTAAAAAACATGTATTCTTTGTAAGTTTAAGATGTGTTGTACACATATCTGACAGCAGTTTTTATACTCACTGATTTATAACTGTAAACAAAGTGTCAATGAAGCAAACATTGTGTTGTTTTTCTTCTGCATGATTTTACCTATTCAGTCAGTAGGTCGGAGGTCAAATGTATCTTTCCCTGAACACATCATTTCCCATAGAGAGAGAACACCCCCCTACACCGTGTCATCCTGAACTTGACGCCGTAGCACTGTGGTTTTCAGTGATTTCACAACAAGGCACAGCAAACCTCTTTCCCCTACTGTTCTACTTTCACACAGAAACCCATGTAAAAATACATTCTTCTTCAGTTAAAAATGCATACAAAACTTTATAACAACCAATCTCTTATAGTAAATTTGCTAAATAGTAAATATAAAAAAATAGCAGAGAAACAGAAACCAAAAACCTTCCCTGACTCAGCAGGCACACGTTTATGTTTGTGTCACATCTAGTGACACTGGACCCCATAGTCCAGTGTCACTAGATGTGACATAAGCACATAAACATGAATATGTGGCTCAGTGGATAGTGTACTGGACTTTGAATCGGGATAGCAAGTTCGAGTCCCAATGTCCTTGTGTCCCTGGGCAAGACACTTCACCCCAAATTGCTCCTGTGGGGATTGTCCACAGTACTGAATGTATGTAAGTCGCGTTGGATAAAAGTGTCTAGCAAATGACATGTAATGTAATGTAATATATATACAGTATATATTAGGGCTGTCAGTCGATTAAAATATTTGATCGCGATTAATCGCATGATTGTCCATAGTTAATCGCAAATTAATCGCACATTTTTTATCTGTTCTGATCATTGCAAACAGATTAACACTACAACAAACTATTTATTTGGAGATGTGGTCCTATTGTAGATATTCAGTCAATGATAAGTAGTGGGGCTTTTATCTAGAACAGTAAATCATTGCTCTTTAATTTAAGAAGTGAGGTGAAGTTAAGGTTGAACCACTTTTGGTACAAATGTAACATTAATAGCTAAATATTTGACGTTGCCAGTACATGGAGAATTAGATGGTGTTTGGGCTGCTGAATCATCCACAAAGTGGAAGAACTTTTATTCCAGATGACGGAGTAATTTTTGAGAAGGCTTCACTAACCCACATGGTCTTTTGTTAAACATTTTTGCAATATGCCAGAGGAAGTCAAGTCATGGCCCAAACTAAAAACGGTTGGCAGCAAATGTGTGACTGGTAGGTTGCTGGGTCAAAAATCTGCACCAGCACTAAGATCTTGGATTTCAAAGTGAATGAATAATCCCTTCTGCCTAGCCCCAACAGCTTAAGCGGAGCTATTTAGAGACCTGCCATTGAAGACTGTGGTCTTAGTGGGCAGCTCCAACACAAGAAGCAGCAGTGAGCGTTACGCTCACTGCTAAGTAAGGCATTTTTGCAGAAGAAACTGCACACACCGAACATTCCCCGGAAAACAAATGACAGTTAAATCTTCATTTTAAATCTTAAGGAATTGTGAGGTGCACATATTTGTATAGCACTTTTAACCCCTAAATCTTGACAAGTTGTTCAATGAAGGAAGATTTTACAAAAAAAGGTAAGAAAGCTTTATGGGCCATGATTTGAGGAGAGAAAATACTTTTAAAAAGTCCAGCTTTCTTAAATTAGCTGATTTTCTTTCAGCAGTGTGTGCCATGTAATAAGGATCAGAGCCCCTCTATATGCTCTTCATGTCCTTTTATCTACACTGGAGACTCCAGGGATTAAGAGGCTTGTGCTGCAAATGAAGCCAAACTGGCCTTGGCTTTACCAGAGCAGAGTGAGATTGAGAGAAAAAAAGAATAATGCTCGTTCCCACCAATGTACTTCTCTTCTTGTTTGAACGCACACAGACTTATTGCTGCCTGATCGCCCCACAGTAACTGTATTAAAGACATACCAAGGTATCTAGACACTGTTTCCAAGATACAATGTCCTGGACTCTTCATTTGGCTCAACAACCCAGTCTCACGGCATTTCGTGTAATTGTCAATGTAATAGTTAATCTATTGATTTGTGTTCACCAACACGATTTTCCCATTTTTTTCGTGTCACACAGAACGATTTTAAAAGCAATGTATTTGTATTGGTAGTGTTTCGTGCCTGCAACACGTATTTTTGTCCGGTCGGGTCTTGGAAGACCAGAAGCTGTATGGTTCATACAAATATTTTCTTACTCAATATCAAGTGCCTGCCGTTTTTTCAGGAGTAATAAGTTTAAATTGTATGTTCGGTGCTAATAACAAAAATAAAATATAACTCATTTCT
>NW_011358795.1:442095-445532 GCF_000735185.1 Notothenia coriiceps | reverse complement strand
TTATTGTTTTTATTTTATATATTATCTGACTTTTTTTGCCGTCCGTGAGGAAAATAAATGGGGTTCAGAGCCTCAGAATACTGAAATCTGTATTTTTAAATATTTGTTTCCTTCTAATTAGTTATTATTACATTGCTTTTAAAATCGCTCTGTGTGACACGAAAACAATTGGAAAATCGTGTTGGTGAACACCAATCAATAGATTACATTTCGTGCCTATAACACGAAATCCTGTGAGACTGGGTTTGGCTCAACAAGAATATTTATCTTAAACCTTTCCTAAATATCTCGTGACTACCGCTTTGATGGTGCTCACAGCTTTCAGGGTTATCAAAGTAGTACAGAAACTGCTGTGCCCGTAGGTGCAGCCATTAATACCATTATCTAGGCAGATTTGCATGAGTAAGTGTGGTGGATTTCCTGTGTAGCCAAGGAGCTGTGCAGGAGGTTCTGACCCGAAGCCAAGAAACTGAGACACAAGTGGTCTATCCGTCTGCTAAAACCAGGCCTACAGGCTTTCTCTCCCTATTCGCCCTGTTCTGGTCCTCAAGAGGCAACTATCTTTTGTGCTATAAGAGAGCCAGAGAGGAGGAAATTAATATTCAATGCTAACTCTTTGATAATCGATACTATGATGTCATGCATGCCTGTTAAACTACAATTACCAAAAGTCCATTAAAAACTGAATTGTGTCCAACCTAATATGAATTTGTTACAAAATGTAAAGTCATGTGTATTTAGTATCATTTTAAAGAGTTTTAAGAACATTTTCAATGTTTGGGTGATATTGTAAAAGGCAATTATTTTTGCCCTGAAAATTGTGATATGAAAATGTTTAAATAATATAATTAAATAATGGTCAAAGTTTGGTCAAAGTTTTTTCTTTTCCAACAAATACTTGGTTTTCTTCAGCTTGGGGGAGATGTTGAAAGGTTGGGGAGCTCAGGAAAGACAAACCTGACTGACACTCAAATCTAGGTGATTCCCATTGGAGGTAAAATACTGTATGTAAAACCTTTAAACCCCGGAGAACATTTTTGATGCACATAAAGCTTAGCTAGGACGTAGCTTCCAATAAAACAGCCGATTCAACCTTTCTGTTTGGATGCAGTGGAATAGCCTGCACCCTTTTCCTTAAACTTCTCCAGGGTCCTGGTCTCTTAATGACCAAAAACAATCAAACCAACTACACAAATGTGCTTCACTCAGCCATTCTAAAGTCAACAAGGGCTCATGACTTTAACTAACTCCATCAAGAAGGGCTGTGACTTAATTAAACCTAGAAAACAATGTCACGGACCACAGGGGCCGGCAGTGCTGCCTTGCCAGAACTCAAAATGTGAGAAAAATGCCATTAGCTCAATTTTCTTTACACCTTTTTTTCCCCCTCACATTGCTTCAGGCAAAGCTCCTTGAGCAGACAATCATCATTATTAATTGGCCACTAATTGGCTACTTTGTACTCATTCAGTATCCTAAAGTCCTGCAAATGTAATGCAATTTACATCAAATGTATTCAAAAGTATCTCCTTTATGTGTGTATGATTTAATATACATGCCTACTTCATCATATAACTTTTTAAGTCAAATAAAGTTTGGTGGTACAATTTGGATTAAACCTGTTGACTGCTGGCTTCACCACCTCAGGACTTGGTTATATGGTTATAGGCCATTATCGACTGATCGTTAGAACCAGTTCAGCAACGTGGAAAATGGGATGTTCAGCGTTTGTAGTTGCAGGTTTGTGAAGCAGATGCATTAGCACTCTGAGAAGTATGACAACTCAGAGGTTGCTTAATTAAAAGAAGCCGGCATCTGTTCAGTGAGCGATTAAATATGAGAGGTATTAACATGTGGTATTTAAACTGAATTTTGGCACTATGGTTTCTTCAGCAGATGATTTAGCAAACAGCTGTTGGTTTTTGTGATATGAGCAATATTTTGAACACTCTGCCAAGCTAGAGACGCTATTTTGTACGCTTCAGGTTCTTGTAAGCCATAAGTCTTGCTTGGCAGGGATGGGTAGTTAAGGAGTTGCTTCTCAGGTCAGGTTGGCCGACCTGAGAAGTAATCGCCAGGCTCTGTACTGCAACATCATTTTATAATCCGTCACCATCTCATAGTTAGGTGAACAGAAAATCTGTTTTAAAGTTTGTCCTATTGCCCATTCAAAGGCCTATCGTTTTTTTAAGATACAATAGCCAAACTTTATCACGAAGCAGTAAAGCAAACCTTTTCAATAATTACATTTTAGTGCAACATGACAATTGGTTAAATATGTATAGCACTACAGAAACAAAGATTGTTTGGGCAGCCTCCATGTGCTTTCTTCATACCAACAATAATGACAAAAAACCTTGCATCTGAACTTGTGAAACACAGTGGTCACAGTTATTCAAGCAGGTCATTTATTCAGAAGCCATCATGAACAGTCTCTGTTTCATAGTCTTATAAATGTATGTCAATGGGATTTGCCTACTTTTATCCTAACATACAGCCCGGGATATGAGCTTTTAGAGAGGAGCAGCTCATACTTATCTGATGTACCATGACTAACTTATTACCACAGTACAGGACAGTCACCACAGAGCCTGCTGGCTATGCTCCAAAATGTCAGAGAGAACAGAGGACGGGATGAATAGGTGGGATGCTGTGACAGATGGTGACTGGGGGTCAGAAACAGGACAGCAGTGGTGTGCTGAGTCCCACAGATATCATTCATAGAAACACACACAGAGAAACCAAATGTTGTATGCCACATTTTGACAGGGATTAAACAAAAGACTACACTCCAAAGCTTTCGTTTAAAAATGTCTTACAGTGAACTGGTGTACAGTATGAGTCTTGCTGTAATTTCTTCTCGTAAATTCAACAACTTTGCAATTCATCACATACTTTGACATACAGTCAAAAATACGATAGACGTTACAAAAGTATCTAAATATTAATGTGGTTATTTATGTGTGTTTCTATTTGTTTATTTATATATTATGTATGCCTTGTTTCATATTTTAGTCCAATATGAATACCCATGTTTGCTCTGTTTTCGGTCTCCACCATCTCCTGACAGCTTGCTGCAAGCTTTGCAGTTTGGTGCTTGTGAATTTATGTCCTGTGGGTTTATAATAACTTTTTTGCCGTGTGCTGCGGAAACGTTACGTTTTGCTGATAATTCCCCTGTGAAATTTGACACCCGGGTGTCCGTAGCTAACAATGTTATTTAGCCAACAATGCTATTTACAACCGGGTGCCCATAGCTAACAATGCTATTTACATCCGGGTGTCTGTAGCTAACAATGCTATTTACAATCGGGTGTCCGTAGCTAACAATGCTATTTACACCCGGGTGTCCGTAGCTAACAATGCTATTTACACCCGGGTGTCCGTAGCTAACAATGCTATTTGCACCCGGGTGTCCGTAGCTAACAATGCTATTT
>NW_011358795.1:441569-442076 GCF_000735185.1 Notothenia coriiceps | reverse complement strand
CTGTTTGATAAATGCACGTTTTGTTCAGCCGGATAATCTCCACATGTCTACCCTACTTTTATAATTTTCGAATAATAAATCTAATCGACAGATTATAAAAGGGTTTTAGAAAGTCAACTCCATCGATCAAGCTGGCTGAAACTTTCTCTCCCTCTTCTTCTCATACTCCCTGTCACTCTCCTTTAACTCCTCCGGTGACTTTCTTTTATTTGAAGATTGTTTTTTGCCCGGTGCTTGGCCGGTTACCGCTGGTATTAAAAACATTTTGGCGAATGGTTAGGTGGCGCGGTAGTCTGTAGTGAAGGAGCGCGCTCCCGCTTACGGGAGCCTGCTCGTGCTGCGCTCCGCAGCAAACAGCTGTTTGCTTTTCACCCAACAACGACAACCGACCTGCAACCGACTCACGGAACGCTATGTTGTGATAAACTAAACAATTTAACTAGGGCCGGGACTCGATTAAAAAAATTAATCTAATTAATTACAGGTTTTGTAATGAATTAATCGCAA
>NW_011358795.1:429291-440239 GCF_000735185.1 Notothenia coriiceps | reverse complement strand
GCTTTAAACATACTTTTATTCACCAGCGTTTGAATCCTTATCTGGTTGATGGTGCCTATATATTATGTCTATGTATTTGTTTGTGTATGCATATGAGCTGTCCGTATTAATGTTTACGCTGTGGTGACCACCTTTAATACACTGGGTCATAATTCACACACGGAACTGTGGGGTAAGGCTATTGTTCCCACACGGACATGTTTGTGTTTACTATATGTTGTGTGCCCTCCTGACTTCACTCTCTCTTCTTCCCGGGCTGCGACCCAACAACATCTCTATATTTGCTCCGCAATAAATTCCCCTTTTACACCATCATTGCACCGCCTCCGACTCCTATCTCATCGGCACTACAATATATAATATAATATAAACTATTGGAAAGCAAAGAAAATGTGTGTGCATTGAGATTAACCATTAAGATGACATAAACATGAAGTCATGAACACTAACCCAGACATTAGTTGTCTAACTTGAACCTTAAACACTTGTAGCCTGTCTCTGCATTCCCCTTATTCCATAATAAGACACAGACACCTGTCAACCCACTCTCTGCTGTTCCTCAGCGCCGCTCCCCCTCTCTCCCGCTGAAATTATGAATGAAAAACGTATAGTAATAATCATAGATAACACGGCAGGGTCCGTGACAGTTTGTTTTCATCTGATTTCAAATAAACAAAGTCTTGGTTTTTAGAATATTACACTCGTTTTGCCAAATTCAGATGATAAATACAACTTTTAATACTGATAAAATATCTTACTTACTTACAAGGATGACCTTATTTTACCAACCTCAAACAGAAGCCGTCTGTTCTACAGTATTATCCCACTTAACGCTTAACACTTCTCTATTATGTTAACTTGAGGCTACGATTAGCATCGTTAGCACATATTTAGCTACCACTTGCTTACATGCTAACCCAAGCCTTAACATTCATTACGTTAGCTGATTAAAATGATAAATAAAGTGACCACGCCCTAATTTATGCATAGCTTTAAGGCTTAATATAACTTAAAGACATTATAAATGGTAGTAACTCATTAATAAATGGTGATTTGTTTAACACTTTACAAGGCTCCCTTTTGGCAGTTATAAATGTTAGTAACTCATAAATAAATGGTCATAAACAGATGCCAAAAAACATCAAGATGGAAGGGGGGAATATACTCAGTGAACAACACATACCAAGGATGCTGGCTGATGAAGAAGACGAAGTAAGCTAGTGCTAATATAAGGCTTACTCTTCTTGCCAAATAGTGAGCCTGTGTTGATGTATGAAAACTATGTTAGAACTGGTTTATAAATGGTTCTTAATGATTAATAAAGTGTTTACAACCTAATTAACAACTTAATCATAAACCCTTTATGAATCCTTTGTAAGTGTAGTCATATTGTAAAGTGGTAGCGATTCCTGATATTATTTGAGAATACAATACATACAGGCAAGGCTTTTGATTTTATGTTTTATTATATTAATGTTATCTATAGTCATTACTTGTATACAACTCCACAATTACAATGTTTGGAAAAAAATCATTGTAGCTCTGGGTCTTTAAGCTAGAAAACACCTCAAGCACAAATGCGGAAGTTTTCATAATTTCAACGTATAATGCTTTCCTAATGCGATACTTAGAAAACAAAAGAACAACAAACAACAAATAGGGTTATTGTTTCAATTAGCATTAGATTCAGACTTTTAGCTTGACATGTATGTAGCTGATATGTTTAGCACCTATTTTAAAAGATTCCTTTTTATAAAATTAGTTTTCTTACATCCAACTCATGAAGATATCTTTAGCTTAATTAGCCAGCTAACTGCGGCTAACCCGATCACCTTCCTTTGTCTACATTAATGGGACATTGTTTTAAAATATATTAATAATTTCCGGAGGTTAAGTCAATGGTGAAAGAGTGTTTGATTGCTTATGAGTTCAACTTCTCACTTGTAAAAGGAAGATTGTGTTATTTTTTGTTTTAAATGCCAACTTCCCTTTTTTTCTCTGAGTTTATATGTGATGAAGGTTTTAAAGTGTAATGTCTTTAAAAAGTATTTTTCCTTTTTCATCAAGTCTGTATGTCAACACATAAATAAATATAAATGAGCAATGTGCAGTCCAATCAGCCGAGTTCCTCCCACTTCACGGCACGCTAGTTTGATTTCGAGCAAACCCAAGAATGATTGAAGTCCTACAGCCGGCCATTAAACTTCAATGCATTTTGGCTTCTGCATTCAGTGCAGTTCAAAATGATTTAAGAGTTTTTAGAAATGAAAGATCGGCAAACATGAAAGGTTAGTTTTATGGTCTAATCAATAGATGGCTTGTTTTAAGAATCCATCAAAAGTTGTGTTGGTTTCATCTTACTTCCTGGCTTTTTAATAGACTTTCTTCCTCCAAGTTCTTTTGTCCTTCATCTTTGCTTTGAACAAATGTCGGCTGTGAGTGGACCTTTACCTGATTATATCCCTTTACCTCCTTTTTCTCTCCTACCTCTTTGTAATGAGAACAAATAAATGTTGTGGAGAACACATACCATTTTTTTAAAGGAGAATATCTCTCTAAAAAGACTTGGCAAGTGGTGAGAGTTAGTGAGCCAGGAGGTGTAGGCAGTATTGAAAATACACTGCACTCGGATATGGAAATAATTTTCCCTGCTGACAAACATGTCCTTTTTCTGATATGTAATCTGGCAACGCTAGACCAAGACTGATGTAGAAGGTGAATTAATTTGTGTTTTTGGTACGTATGCGTTTGATAATTGGAAAAAACAGCGTTAAATGCTGATTCAATGCGATGTGTGCAGCTGCAACCCGAGCAAGAGGGAAAGGGATTAGCATATGCTACCAAATTACAGCCTTGCCCGACAAACTTCAGATGCAGCCACATTGATTGCAAGAAATACTTAATCTGAAGAACAAAACATTACATCACGTTGTAGAGCTACTTTTGAAGGGCTGCTTGACCTCTGACCCTCCAGTGATAGTTAGCATGACTGGACAAATATAAATCCCAGTGAATGGGAAATCTTACTGGGTCTATTGTTAGAGTGCCCAAGAAGAGGTTGCACTGTTTCATCTAAAAATTATTGTGCCAGTATTTTAATGATAAGTGTTCAGCTGGTTTAAAGGCATTTTTACACAGTGGCAAAAACAGCCTGGAAAGAGCCTGGATGGTTTGTACCTTGGTTGGTTATTGGCTAATGGATGCACAACCCAAATAAACATTGTGACACACGTATAGTGGCCAAAATCTGATCAGCTCATATGACTGTCTGTTTTTAAATCAGACGTGACATGAAAAATTGAATCAGTTGCTCAAAGTAAACCGCTGAATGAATGTCCTCCTTAATCTCCTCTTTGGCTTTAGAGTGTAAACATGATACAAAACAAATGTTGTTACGTTGCGGCACTTACTCAAGACCCCATCATCTGCAGCATGTGGATGTTGAGTCTCCTTTGTGTGTTCACTCAATGGAAGTAACACTTGCAACAACAATTCAGGAGGCAACATAGATGCCTTACATGTGCAAATACTATCCTTAATTATATACTCATGACTTTTCCCTACAGTATTGTGTAATATAGTGGCAAACACACAACTGAGAGGAAAGGTATGGTGAACACATAGGATTTGTACAAAAGCGGGAACAAATACCTTTGTTTAAACAGCATATTTATGTCCAATCCTCAAGACACTTTATTGTTTTTATCAGAGACCGCAGAAAGAATATGTTTGCAGTAGCACTGAATAAATAAAAAGGGCATTAAGGTAAGGATTGAGTTCCTCCGTCCACAGCTCTTATCATGTCCTCATTAAAACTAATCCTTTCAGAGGATGTAGACAATACTTGCTGCGCACGGCTTAATTGCACTGAGGCCACTTCTGTGTCTTTTTGCCGTAAATCAATATATTAAATGAATGCGGTCCACATGGGAAACTTGGGAGCTAAATGACTGAGAAGGGAATTAGAGCACTTGAATGCATACAATGATTCGATTTCTGAGGAAGGATTTAAAATTTCAGACCTAAATTACAACATCATCATTATTGAGCACCCAATAATAACTGTGGTGAACACTGATTAGGAAAAAACAAGATACCTGAGAATAATGAGGTTGAAACTCTGCAATTACGAGGCACTTATAAATAAATTATAGATTACAGCAGGGGTGTCAAACTCAAATACACAGTGGGCCAAAATAAAAAAAATGGGTACTAGTCGAGGGCCGGACTGGTTGAATGTTTATTGCAAAACGTATTGAAAAGAATTTATTGCACATATTAAACCTGGAACTAACAAAGCTTAAATTATTGCCTATAAAACAACATTAAACATTCAATAATCAGTTGCATTCATTTCTTATGGCTCTATCTGCAGCTTTTCCGGAGTCATTTCTTATGATCACNTAATTGCGATTAATTAATTACAAAGCCTGTAATTAATTAGATTAATTTTTTTAATCGAGTCCCGGCCCTAAAAAAAATAAACAATGTTTTGTTGCTTAAGCTTATGTATTCAGTCATTATTCAATGGTATACTAAAATCCATGTGAAAAAAATTGCTTCTCACTGTTCTCAGGTCAAATATTTATATGTGATAAAAAATNTTTCATTGATGAACTTGCACCCAAGATGAGATGCCAAGTATCTGGCTTGAACTAGCATCACAGAGCAGCAAACTGAGTTTCATGGATGTTTCCTTCTGCACTTTCTCTCACGACAACAGGGCATGTTTGTGCAGAAGGAAACATCCATGAAACTCAGTTTGCTGCTCTGTGATGCTAGTTCAAGCCAGATACTTGGCATCTCATCTTGGGTGCAAGTTCATCAATGAAACCCTCAGGATTGAGTGAAGGTGTGCGTGCAATATACCGGCGGGCCAGATCTAATAGTAATTATAAATTATCCCGTGGGCCGAAATTAAATCCACCACGGGCCTGATTTGGCCCCCGGGCCATGAGTTTGACATGTGTGGATTACAGGGATGTAATTACATGTATGAGAAACATATGTACGTGTGAAGCGGTTTACTGCGTCAGAGCATCAGTGCCTCAGTTCTTGTTCATAATAATTCTAAGCAGAACTGAAGTGGAATTTGAAATGCAGCCTTTCTTTCTCAGTAAACACATAATTTATATTCAGCTTACAGACTCATTTATTTGTTTTTTGGGTCTGGTGACAGTTCGTCTGTCAGTGATTATCATTTAATCTGTAATTTAATTATTGTAATTCAATCATGAGACACATATTAAAAAACATTTTAAGCAGCATGCAATTACTATTGTTGTTATTTTTTAATTGGTAAGACTTTATATCACCCATGTCTGTATTTTTAAAACTGTGAGAAATTATAAAAATATTTATCATCTGTTCTAATCACTGTAGCACTTTATATTCATAGCTATAAGCACTCAATATCAATACATTTCGCTAAGTGACCAGAAATCATTACGTTTTTCGCATTTGACCATGAAGGCATTTTAAAATACTTATATACTTATAGTGTGTTATAAAGCATACATAAAGTGTATTAATGGTTCTAAATATGTTATATATTGATATAAACAGATTACAAGGAATTGTATAAAACATTATATACTGTAGGAGCGTCATAGAAAGGTTACCATTCATTTTTTGGCCACTTGAAGGCACCATAATAAACCAAATAATGAGATAGTATCATGTACAGTAAGTATAACATGTTAACAAACAATAGCAATTTTTCCATCCTCCAGCTAAGAAATGACATGAGCATTAATTTAGAGTCGTGTTCAAGCTGACCTGTTGAGTGTAAGTCTAAGTTTCACTCTCCTTTTAGATCTGTTTTTGGTCTCCACCACTCCTGAAGGAAATATTTGACTCTTCATCGGCTAAATGTTCCAGTATTTTCTCCCCCTAGTTGCTATCCGTGTTTGTTTTTGGACTAGGCAAGAAGCATATAGTGATTTATTTTTAGTTGAAACAGCCGGCAGCTACTTCCAGAAACAATGCAGATGAAAAATGAGTTGAAAGACGCTAAAAGGTTTTAAGTGCGGAGGGGATGCCGAGTGATATTGATCCGTTTTCCAAAGCTACTTCCACACTTTGGGCATTATATGACCACATCCTGGTCATATACTTGAGTTTTCCAATTTCCAATTTCCACATCTTTCACCAGCCTACATGGATGCCCCATACCAATATTGCACAAATGCCAATTTACTTTCAATTGCTGAACCAGGGATTGGGCCGCTGATATTTTAAAGATCTAGGTTATTATTAATTAAAGAAAAATGCCTGTGTACACTGTTTCTAAACTAAAAGTGTAATGAGTCAACGACTTAATAATATTAGAGCTACAGCTGTAAGCAACAATTTTTTTTCATAGCCCAATTCAACTCAAATTTTGAAGGCTTTGAGAACAGCACTTTGAGCATTTGTATAACAAATATGCAATCCACTGCGCAGTAAAGTTTTTCAAGTTGTAGCTTCTAATTCTTGATTAAAACCTGTTTAAATATAGTCGAAATGAATTATAAACCGTGATACACCCTTACACATCTTATGAGGTCACAATGTATCTATTTCAGTCTGTCATTCAGATATAATCAAATTCAGACTATTAGATTTCAATAAATTAGATTAAGGGGATTATTAAAATAATACTATAGGTCCATTAATTCCTATTGAAGGATTCCGTTTCCTGCGTGCAGCTTCTTAATGGCTTACACACTGCTCTTAGGTGCTTTTAAATTTACCTGGAAAACTAAAGCCGACACCGCAAAAACAACTTTATTACATTTAGAGAATGTAGCTGCATGTGGCCCAATGTCAGCAAAATAGTTGTAGCGTTGAGTTTTACTCTGTGTGATTTTCGGGGTTGTTTTAATCAGCACAGTTACAGTTGACTAACCTCAAGATTCCTCATGCAGACATACATGAAGACCCCAGCTCGCTGTTTCAATCTCAAGCAGCTTTTTTCCACCCAATTTACTGAAGATAATTGAATATGGCGAAGAGAGGAGAAAATAACTGAACCGATAATAAGCGGGAAAAAAAGACTCAACCCCCCCTACGCACTCCCCTTTTTACTAGCGTCATTCGGATCACTGCTCACACAGCCGAGAAGAAAATGCAGCTTCCACCTCATTTAATGATTGCTGTAGTTAAACAATAACACCTTTGACCCCCTCTTTATTTAAAGGATATACCATCTCAAATCACAGCGGCTGATAAAAGCCATTAGTCTTCTACGTTAGCTTATTTTCGTTTGGACAGCAAAATAGAAAAACTCACTAGAAGCAAGATCTAATTTTCTTGGCTGCTTGAATTGAGCTTACACGCCAAAATCTCGGGGGGAAAAATGGGGAGGGCTGATTAATTGGACCTAATTAGTTCTACCTGCCTCTTAACTGATTAAGTTGGATATTTAATTACACATGAACGCATGTCTCGCTCAATACTCAATTTTCTCTTGGCCGGGTGTGATCAAGTGATTCCGATGGTGCTGTGGCAACAATGTTTGACTCTTGTTTTTAAAATGTAAGTAAAGAAAGCAGCACGTAACCTCTGCCCCTTTGTTGTAGCCTCAAACAGCAGGTTGACCGCTTCAGTCCATGCTGTTCTCGGTGGTTAGTATTGCTGTAGAAGGGCAAAACGCTCTCTAAGTAATGGGTTCTGGCCCACAATCTGGCAGTGATGAATGGTGCTGTACAGGGCCCTTGGCATAGGCAGTATAGGCGAATGCTAAGGGCGTCAACCCATCAGGGGCGCCGAAAATAAAAAAATAAAAAGTTAGAAGTTAAAAAAATACAATTTCCCGTTTTGTATCAACGAAGTGCATCTTATTATCTTATACTAACATAACTACGTCTATATTGTACAGCGCCCATAAACTATGGGAGCACAAAATCTTGCCTAGGGCAGCAAATTGGTCAGGGTGCTTTAGGTCCTTGCTGTGCTTTTATGACTTTCACCGCATGAGGAATGAGGGGGGGGGGCTGCACTACACTGTATGTGCTCAGCTACTGAACCCTGTATAGTTGGTAAGGGTTTCTTACCTCAGCCCTGTGTGATCGGCAAACATGGCAACAAGACAGTTATCTTCACATGACTGGGAGCAGGATTGTTGCCCTGTGTCAGCTGAAAGCGATTTCATTATCATCAGGGCTCAGGTTGTGCTATGATACCAGACGTGACTGAGCTAGATGTTACCTTACATCACTTTAAGTGCGTATGAATTGGTAAGATGAGGAGCGCTTTACAGATGAGAACAAAACAGAATTCCTGTGAGTGGCAGAAGCCTTTTGTCCACTGCCAAAGAGTCACGATGTGAATAACCTTGCTTTTCTATTCTTTCTATCTGCGCTCATTATCCTAGCCGTCTATCATAGGGTTTCTAACTTAAGAAGACCAATTAGAGGAGCGTTCTTCTGTTGCATTTCCCATAAAGTTTTATTCTACTTAGACTTTCCCCAGAGAAAAATTGAAATGGATATCATATAAACCAAAGAAATAAATGCAAAGTAAGGGGTTTCCTTAGAGGCCTAAGATTACATTCTGACACATTGTTAGCTTATGCTTGAGGACCCTTTTCAACTACAGGGACTTTCCTCATAAAACCAAAGACTTTGTGTTAGATATTTATGCATTTTCTTCATTTTGAACCCATTACCTAATTCCATTTCTCAGTCCTGGGTCCTATCCCAATAGCTTTCTGCTGGAAAATTGTACTTACCAATGGCCCATGTACTGTACTAAGTCTGTAGTGCAGAACATTTCTGACCAGTGAAAACAGCCCCCCGCTACACCATACATTCAGACTGGGATCATTTATTAATCCCAAAGGAGTTTTACTAGTAATATTTGTGTAATATATCTAGTGTTTTACCCCTATACACATGCCTATATTGGTGGGGAGTTGGATGGTGTGGTGTCTTTGCTCAAGTGTCCGTGTGGCGAACTGGAACCTCTCCAGCTGCCAGTCCGCAACCGTAACCTTCAGTTCCCAAGGTAATTCCCTACAGACTGAGCTACTGCTGCCCAAAAAAGCTAATACTGGGTGTCACCAGCAGGGGCGGACTGAGACTACAAATCAGCCCGGGACTCTCGACCGGCCCACTTTGGTACCGCCGGCCCACCGCGGTGCTCGTGACTTACCGCAGAGGTAGACATTAAGGGTAAAATGCCACTGGCATTATATTATCACTGGCCCCACCATTGTAACTACTGGCCCGGAGCATTCGTCCAAAAAAAAATCGACTAATAATGAAGAAAATTAACACATTTGTTGCAATAGTAATGTATGCACTAACTACATTACTAATTGTACTACAACATTTGAATCATCAGTTCTTCCTCATTTTCCTCAATTGTTCATATTTGGTTTATTCAAATAATGATATTGTGGTCATTGTTAAAAAATGTCTGCTATTATTATGAGTATTATTATTTGTATAATGCACTTTCTGATTAGAACCTTCATTATCCTAAACTGCTGGGACATTTCGCCAATACCTTTATATTGTCAACTCTTCACTTACTTGTCAGCATAGATCGGCATTGGTATACAGAGCCGACAGAAGACCTTGTTTATATTGGCATCATATTGAGAGGTGCAGCCAGTGACGCGTCCTAAAACCAGGAAGTAAGCCGCTGGTTCCCTCGACAAAAAGCAATGGGATTTCTCCACAGGGTTTTGGAAAATAGCTGGAAATAAGGTCTGTGGAAAACAAACCTGTTTGATAAATGCACGTTTTGTTCAGCCGGATAATCTCCACATGTCTACCCTACTTTTATAATTTTCGAATCATAAATCTAATCGATAGATTATAAAAGGGTTTTAGGACGCGTCACTGCACCACAAGAAGCCAACTCCATTGATCAAGCTGGCTGAAACTTTCTCTCCCTCTTCTTCTCATACTCCCTGTCACTCTCCTTTAACTCCTCCGGTGACTTTCTTTTATTTGAAGATTGTTTTTTGCCCGGTGCTTGGCCGGTTACCGCTGGTATTAAAAACATTTTGGCGAATGGTTAGGTGGCGCGATAGTCTGTAAAACCGGTTCCAATAACTCTCTCAACCTACCTTTAAAAATCAAAAAATTTAGTTGACACCATTTAGTTGTCAGAGCAAATAACCGGAAGACTTCGTTGTCTGTTCTACAAAAAGATTATCAGTTCCCAAAGGTTACGAAGACTTACAAATGAACATTCATAACACAAAATGAATTTTTTGTTTCACAAATATCAATGTCTTTCCAGATGGATTGGATATCCGATGGACTTAAGAGACTTTACATGATATAAGGGATTTATACGAAAAGGATGTGAAAATACCCGTTTTTAACGGTGAAAAGACAACCAGAACCGAATTCCTTGGAGGAACTTTTTTTATTTGTTACAAAACAACGAATCTCGGAATAACATAAAGTCAGTAATAAAGTTACCCATATGATTGTGTAGGTTACACTTTTTTTAACGAAGAGTGACAAGAGTCCAGGTTTATAAAAATATAACCGCTAATTTTTTACGCTAATTAACGATAATTAATTAACATGTTTTCGGACGAGTTAAAATTAATCAAATTAAAAAAATTAGCTCAGGCCGGGATTTTTTTATTTGTTACAAAACAACGAATTCGAATACATAGTCAGTAATAAGTTACCAATATGATTTTTAGGTACACTCTTTTTTAACGGAGAGTGACAAGAGTCCAGGTTATAAATATACACTATTTTTGTACGCTAATTAAACGCTAATTAAGTATAATGTTTTGGACATATAATTAATCAAATAATAAAAAATTAGCTCAGGGCCGGGATCAATTTAACAAATCAAATAGTGTTGTATCGCAAGGGCACTCAGCCAACCGTCCCAGCCAACAGCAACGAACACCACCTTTTCGTTTGTCGACAAACGACGCCTCGCCGTCGCTGCTCGTCCGAGGGCATTCGCCCCTCGCCGCGAGGAAGTG